>NW_025765455.1:10000-165656 GCF_003918875.1 Haliotis rubra | reverse complement strand
TTTACACAATTCAACAAGTCGTTTTATGTCTGCAGAATGTCACTAAACGTTGAATCAATAGTGAGTATTGATTCAACGTTGGCTTCAATACACGCTAAACACGTCGACGCAACGATAACGCAAGACGACGAATGACGTTAGGCGTGAATCCGTTGACATTCCTGTCTGAGATATTGTTCCAGTTGTTGAGCGGTGACAGGTTGCGCTGGTAGTCTTCTGATTTGTCTATCCAGGTAGTCCCGTAGGTGCTCTTCTATCGGATTCATGTCGGGAGAACATGCTGGCCACAGCAAAACAATGATGTTAGCGTCATGCAGAAAGTCGTTTGTCAGTCTTGGTGTATGAAACCTTGCGTTATCGTGGTGGGAGACAAAACCACGTGGTTGTTGCTAAATAAATGGCAACAGAACCGGTCGCAAAAGTTTATCCCTGTATCCTCGAGCATTCAGATTGAAAAGAATTCAGGTTGCATAAATATCTTTTCCGAGATCCCTCCCCACACCTTCGCGCTATCGGTTCCAAAGGGTCGGACTTGCTGAACGCAATTCAGCGCTAAATGTTCACCTACTCGTCTATAAACACGAGCCCGGTCGTCATTACTGTACAGGCAAATACTGCCCTCGTCTGTGAACATCACACGTCGCCAATCACGCATCTGCCAACGTCAAACTCGCCTGGCTCATGTTAAACGACGAGGTCGGTTTGGAAGAGTCAGATACATTCCGCATTACTGTCTATGTGCTCGAACACCATGTTCTCTTAGTCGCCGGTACACTGTATGTTGAATGATACGGTGCCCTAGTGCTGTCGCTGCCGTTAAAGAACGATTTCTCAGACGAACTGTCAGAATGTAATCACCGAGCGTTATCACACGTGGTCGACCACTCCTAGGCCTGTCTGACGTGTTATCTGTTTGTCTTAGTCGACGCATCAGTCTTATTACAGTTACTCGGGTACAGCCAAAGGTTCTGACAATAACGGTGTGGTTAGCTGCTTGTTGGGCCTTTCCGACAGCTCTCTCTCTCTCTCTTTCATTTGATTTGCCTCAAACGAGGATATTGTTTCTGTTCTTTTTACTACTGTGTTGCTCACGTATCGCATAGGCTGTTTATACCGCCTGTATGCACCTGCCTTTCGTGTTACATCAGAACAGTGTCGCCGTGTTACATCAGAACAGTGTCGCCGTGTGTTACATCAGAACAGTGTCGCCGTGTTACATCAGAACAGTGTCGCCGTGTTACATCAGAACAGTGTCGCCGTGTGTTACATCAGAACAGTGTCGCCGTGTTACATCAGAACAGTGTCGCCGTGTGTTACATCAGAACAGTGTCGCCATGTGTTACATCAGAACAGTGTCGCCGTGTGTTACATCAGAACAGTGTCGCCGTGTGTTACATCAGAACAGTGTCGCCGTGTGTTACATCAGAACAGTGTCGCCGTGTTACATCAGAACAGTGTCGCCGTGTTACATCAGAACAGTGTCGCCGTGTTACATCAGAGCAGTGTCGCCGTGTGTTACATCAGAACAGTGTCGCCGTGTTACATCAGAACAGTGTCGCCGTGTGTTACATCAGAACAGTGTCGCCATGTGTTACATCAGAACAGTGTCGCCGTGTGTTACATCAGAACAGTGTCGCCGTGTGTTACATCAGAACAGTGTCGCCGTGTTACATCAGAACAGTGTCGCCGTGTTACATCAGAACAGTGTCGCCGTGTTACATCAGAGCAGTGTCGCCGTGTGTTACATCAGAACAGTGTCGCCGTGTGTTACATCAGAACAGTGTCGCCGTGTTACATCAGAACAGTGTCGCCGTGTGCGACATGGCACAGTATGGTTTTATCACTTCATTTTTGGGTGAATTTTTATGCATTATTTTGCTGTGTACAGTTTCTTTTGAGCACTGGTTTATTTCGACCAATCCTTCTATTAAATACAGGAATGACTATTTGACTATCAAGTATTAATGGTCAGGAGAACTGACGGGACAGTGCACCCTGACGGCGTTTGCCTGTGCTCATAAAAATAAGCACTGCTTTTTCTGTATAGTACCGGACATTTGTGAAAGTTTGCGATTACTACAAGTTGATGGTTGTCATGTTTGGCGGCAGTGTTATATTTTACTCTGACAATTAGCCGAATTCATCACCTTGAGAACAGAATCACAACTCCCAATCAAGACCTGATAAATGATCAACACGAAGTAAACCTAAGTGCTGTCCACACAGTGCACACATTATAATGAAGCATACAAGTATGTTGTAAATACTGCCATCAACACCGTTATGTAATGTATACCTTCCACTGCCTGGAATCTGGAAACACAAACATACATGAGTATGATAATTCAGCTACAATACTCACACTCGACTGTGTGGCTATCGATTTGGAGTCATTATCCACTACTCATGAGAATGGTGTTTTCTAATTTTCATCCAGCAATTAAGGGACGTGTCAGGATGACATACGTGTCATATATATTGCACGCGGTGGTCATCAAAGGTACAGAACAGTCATATGTCGAAGGCAAATGGAGTCCACAACTATAGATAGCATTCAAGAAGTTCCAGTGAAAGATGTGTTCGACATGTTTCGAACATTTTTTGATTTTACTGGGATATATACGTGGAAGTATCAGTGGAAGGCGAAATCAAAGAAAAGGCACACTTTTCTTGTGGTCTTCTTGATGTTTCTTTCCGGTTTTAATATAGCCCTAGAGCTCTTTACCTTTGTACGTCAACTTTTCGTGATATCGTGGAACAAATTAGCCACAGGAGCCGAGATGGTAAAGGTTACTTACTGCCTCACCTATTTATTGACTTTAGGAGTGAGTGTCGTCTGCATTACGTCTGCGAGATATAACTGGGATTTGCTCCTTCAGAAGTTACATGATGCCAAAGGAACAGTTGGGCGGAGACTGGTAAAGTTTTACAAGTTCCTGTTGGGTGTGGTGCTGATCGTGGCTGTCGGATATTCTGCCTATATCTACACGTCTTTATCTCGGCTGAAGCCTGGTGATGAAATGGACATTCTCACAGTATGTCGAGTGGCTCCAATTACCCCCGATATGTTTACCTGGGACATCGTCAACCTGCTGTATGCCTTGTTCAATACGTTCTCGACAACCAGACTGTACTCCCTACTGATGTTCTACGTTTCTGCTTCCTATCACATTGTACGGGAGTTCAAACTGCTGAAGAAGGAAGTGATTCATTTGGGACAACTTGGACATTGTGTTACGTTTGACACCATCAAAGACCTAAGACTGCATTATGAACATTCAGTGTCTTTGACAAAAATACTGGACTCGCTTGTCACCTGGCAAGCGTTCTTATGTTACAGTCTGCTTCTCCCGAATATATTTGTGTTCCTCTATGGGGTACTTAGAGTACCATTGGCAGGAGAGGAGTTTCCCATTGAAATAGAGTTTCTAATGTGGGCTTGTACTTACATCACCATTCTTACCTTAGCTGGAACCTTATTAAACACTGCGGTAAGTACATAGGTTTTCCCCATTTCCTCTCACTGTTCATATAATGCAAATGTCAAAGCCCATGCACAAAAGACAATACGATAATGACAATACTGATAGGTATAGTAACTAAGCTATTCATGATTTAGCATTAGATTCTGGCTCAATTGCCTCATAAGACACTTGACTACTTAATTTTGTAACTTCAAATATTTTTCCCCCGCCAGTGATTTTTTCAGTAGTTTGTACGGGACGCTCAAAACGACAGCATGGTAGACATATCGGAAACCACTGTTGGTGCCCATTATTCAGCACTTGTTTTCAAATTTGACTAAAAGTTAGTAGCAAGATGGAGATGTCAACGTGTGCGTTCCAGTTTTTGAGGTGTTTTTAAATCATTTTGGCATTTATGTGACCTTTTGACTTCCGATGCTGAATGCAGGGCCTTATTATACCCATTACTCTGCCATGTCCTTTTCGACCAGGACTATAGATATAGTTGGTAGCGGTGTTGGATATGTACGCTTAGTGATATCTGAAACTTGCGTCTTGATTTAAGCTTGTCAATGAAGTCTACCGGGATTTACATCGAGAGAATGTAAGTCTCCAACTAAGAACCTCAGTCAAAGCAAACAGCAAATCAACCTTATAAGACCAGCAGCAAACAGTTCCCAGCCATTAAATTCAGTTTAAGCAAATTGAAAAGGCTGACTGCCGAGCCTTATTTCCCTCTATCGTTGGTAGTGATGCTGAGTGCGTATGTAACTTTTATTGATATTTTACAGTAGTATCTTGATTAAGCTTGTCAAAGATGCATAGTCAAGGAAAATTTACTTACTAACAGAAAACGCTTGTCAAAGCAGAGCGTAAATGAACCCTGTCAGACCACCAGAAAAGGTTCTCCAGCCATTCATTTCTGTTGAAGCACATCAAAGTCCTCTCGACGAAACACCAGGACTTCACAATAAGAAAACCCTATGTTATCTCCATACCCTGTATGATGATAAGAACTCCTTTCTATCCAATGCGATATCACACTTAACAATGGCATCCGTCATCAAATTTGTCATTTTCATTCACCAAAGCGGATGGACCGGAAGGACAGAGGGAATTCACCACTTCACTGCTGTGAAGTAGTAGTTTATGTGGTTAGTATTCTGATGAACTTTTCAGAAAAAAATACTTAATTCCATGAGATGGAGACATTCATATATGGAATACCAAGGTAATGCTTTCTTGATAAGGTGAGAAATGACTGTGGATAAAATGATATAAAACCCATTGTAGAAAAAAACAGAGTTCTAAAATTTACTCTTTGACACTGTCGTTGAACCTTCATAGTGCCAAGGTCCTTATATACCCAACGTGATCGCTTGTGTAAGCTTTATAACAGCTGTTTGGAAAAACATTCATGCAATTGTTCCTTTGTTGCTGTTGTCGACTTGGTGTGTTCATTTGTTGCAGTCAAAAGGTATGGATGATGTTCTTTATCAGATTGGAATAGACTGGAGTGATGGCAAGACCACCAGAGCTGTAAGTAAATGTCAATTGTAAAGTATACTCGGATGTTATTGTGACATGGAATGTTTTCATTGCAATCTGGTGAATATTGTGCTGGATTTGAACCAGATATTGAGTGTGTTGAAATGGTCCAAGAAAGAAACTTTGCTAGAAGCAAATATAGCCCCCGTGGCATTACTACTGAACACGTCATGTGCTGTGGCTCGTTTGCACAAGTATGGAATACTGTAAGGGACATTCTCGCGATCTCGCATTCTCGCGATCTCGACCTTTCGAAACAAGCTAAAAATGCCCAAAGTACGAGAATGCGAGATCGCGAGATCGCGAGATTTGGCCAAAATCTCGCGTTCTCCCGATCTCGCATTCTCGTGTTTTTGGTACATAGCACTTTTTGTCAAAAGTCGAGATCGCGAGAGTGCGACATTTGTACATGCTGTCAAATCTCGCATTCTCGCTATCTCGACGTGCCAGATATGGCCATAAAAACACGAAATCGTGAGAACGCGAGAATGCGACATTGCAATTTCTCGCGTTCTCGCGATCTCGCGTTCTCGCGATCTCGCGATCTCGCGTTTCAGACGCTGTCGTTGCGCATGCGTAATATCATAAGGTCAAGGCGCATGCGTATCTTAGTACTGCTGTGGTCATGCTTCTTTCATGCTTTTCACTTCCCAACTAGCATTTAGCAAAATTATCACATAGCTTGAAAATGACTGACTGACTGAATTTGGCTTTAAGCCGCTTTAAGCAATATTCCAGCTACATCACGGCGGGGGACACCAGAAATGGGCTTCACAAATTGTACCCATGTGGGGATTCGAACCCGGGTCTTCGGCGTGACGAGCCAACGCTTTAACCACTAGGCTACCCCACCGCCCGCTTGAAAATGCTACCATGTAATTTACATACAGGATGTGTAGGGTAGAGTATATAAGTCCGTTCCCGTTGTTACAATTTCCTATGTCCTTAAAAATCCTCAACATGTAAAATTTTATTTAAGAAACGAAATTGTGGTCAAGGCGCATGCGCATCTTAGTAGTGCTGTGGTCATGCTTCTTTCATGCTTTTCATTTCCCAAGTAGCATTTAGCAAAATTATGACATAGCTTAAAAATGCTATGTAATTTACATACACCATGTGTAGGGTAGTGTATATAAGTACGCTCCAGTTGTTACAATTTCCTATGTACTTAAAAATCCTCAACGTGTTAAATATAACGAAATTGTGAATATGAATGTCCAATAAAAGTGAAAACATGAAAGTGTCCGGAAGCTGGAAAAAATATCAACGTCAGTGAGTGATAAAATAGTGCTTAAAGCCGCATCATTTCGCAGCTATACCGTCAGGTATACAAATAATCACAGACGAGTGAGTTTCTCCATGATGCAATATCATATACGGCTAGCATATTCATTCAAACAAAATTCTAACAGACCAATTTGTAGCAGTCGGCTAAAATGAACATGTCTGATGATTTTTTCGTACTCGACATTATATTCGCTAGTTTAGGCCATAACATATTAATTAATAGATTTTCTTCCGCTCCCGCCTCTCTACAAAACACCCTGTCTTACATGAAAAAAAATAAAAATGCATTTGTACCAATAATATTTGTGTTTCTCTGGCAGACATGATATAGTGGAGTTTCAATGTGTTATTAACCACAGACTACTGGCTATGAGTGAGATATCTGTTTATTTCCATATCATGGTGGAAGAAGACACCCTGTAATAACAATAATATACACGATATACACAACATAAAATCACATCTGAAGAACATGTCATCATAATAAATATAGTGCATAAATGTGCCTATCAACAGTCATATACCGGTATTATGCGATGCAATATCACACAGGTTACTTACGTGATCACATGTTTACAGTGATATACCAAATGAGTGTTGGCATAATACATGGTATAATAATAGAATATACAATAGATACTGTTCAAAGAAACCTATCCTGTGGGTTACCCGAGAGTGTGTCTGCACATCCAGCAGCCGGACAGTCAACGCATGCAATAATCCCATATAGGTACCACACATTGATCACATGCAATCTTTGTCAAGTACATACAATGTACATGGTAGATGAGATATATCAATCTTACATGATACAGAAAATAGTTACCAAACAACAACTACTAGCCAGCACTAGATATTCACTAGACATATAGAAAGCAAACCATGAGCACATTCATACAAGTTAAAAAGTATACTGTGTATTCACTTTTATTTTGTTTATCATGGGCATATTTATACCTATTTTGTGTAATGATTAATGTTAGGGTTTAATTTACTATGTATGTAACAATTAAAATGTATAATAACTAACCTTTAATTCTGACCAAATTGTGACACAGAACTGTACATGAAACACAAAGACACCCGTGAAGGTCCGGGTTCGAATGTATCTTCAGCAACCCATGCTTGTCGTAGGAGGCCACGAACGGGATCGGGTGGTCAGGCTCGTTGACACATGTCATCTGTTCCCAATGGCGCAGATTGATGTTGATCACTGGATTGTCTTGTACAGAATGGATTATTTGCAGACCGCCGCCATGTACCTGAGAGCGGCGTAAAACTAAACTCACTCACTCAGTGAAACACATGTGAAACAACTGGCTAAAGCGCCGGCTAGTGATCTAGCGAGGTTGAGGTGTCGGGATCGAGCCCATCTGTGACCGGGTGTAAAAACCTTGCAGTCAACTTTGTGTGCAGACTCTTTCTGTGCTGTCACAACCCCTAGTGTACAGTACACAACCCCGTGCACTTAAAAGAACCCACAAATCCATTGGTATATGACCATATGGTGGCCACATGAATACGTGCAAACACCTAGTTGCGGGTACATCAAGGTGCTGTGAACTATGTGTCCCTGTCCACACAGCTGGAAATGGGTACCTCGTTAGGATGAGAAAGTCACAATAAACTCGGTGCGCCTAGACGCAGTAAGAGTTGTATACTCCCAAGGGAGTTGAAATTGATATTGCGTGGATAGGTGCGCTATATAAATATAATTATCCTATGATATTAATAATATAATAATTCATCCCTGTTACATTCCTACTTTCTTTATTTGATGAAATACTCCACAAACGCAGCCCTACTGAACATGCATGATACATGTGAATCGAATCCTTCGACAGTAGTTGTACAAAGTAAAAAAATAAAAATGTAAATTAATATTCTTCCCGTCTCTCATGTTTTTTATAGAAATTAATCAAACTTTGTGTTTAAATTTATTGCGGCCTTAGCTTCAGAAGCTCGGCATGCTAATATTGGAAATAAACCCCACGTGCATTGCTCTGAATAAATGAGTGAGTTTGGCTTAACACGCCTTTCAACTGTATTTATCTTTCAGTTTTGTCACGGCTTGTAAGTTCGATACAGGATGAAACCCACCAACATAGGTTTCTGGCACGCTCAAGGGACGCAACTCCATTGCCACGCCTCAGACGACTGAGCTACCCGTCATCCCGGTTCAATATGACTGTATAGGTAATTGGCAGAAAAACGCGAGATCGCGAGATCGCGAGATTTGTCAAGTGTCGCAATCTCGCGTTCTCGTGTTTTTGAAAATCGTTACATAGAACTGTATGGGCAATTGGCACAAAAGCACAAGAACGCGAGATCGCGAGATTTGTCAAATGTTGCAATCTCGCGTTCTCGCGTTCTCGTGTTTTTGAAAATCGTTACATAGAACTGTATGGGCAATTGGCACAAAAGCACGAGAACGCGAGAACGCGAGATCGTGACATTTGTCAAATGTCGCAATCTCGCGTTCTCGTGTTTTTGAAAATCGTTACATAGAACTGTATGAGCAATTGGCAGAAAAACGCGAGAACGCGAGATCGCGATTTGTCAAATGTCGCAATCTCGCGTTCTCGCGTTCTCGTGTTTTGAAAATCGTTACATGGAACTGCATGGGCAATTGTAACGAAGATCGAGAACGCGAGATCGCGAGATTGCGACATTTGACAAATCTTGCGATCTCGTGATCTAGCGTTCTCGTGCTTTGTGCCAATTACCCATACAGTTCTATGTAACGATTTTCAAAAGACGACGAGAACGTGAGAACGCGAGATTGCGACATTTGTCAAATGTCGCAATCTCGCTTTCTCGCGTTCTCGTGCTTTTGTGCCAATTGCCTATACAGTTCTATGTTACGATTTTCAAAACACGAGAACGCGAGATCGCGAGATTGCGACATTTGACAAATCTCGCGATCTCGCGTTCTCGCGTTCTCGTGCTTTGTGCCGATTGCCCATACAGTTCTATATTACGATTTTAAAACACGAGAACGCGAGATCGCGAGATTGCGACATTTGACAAATCTCGCGATCTCGCGTTCTCGCGTTCTCGTGCTTTTTGTGCCAATTGCCCATATAGTTCTATGTAACGATTTTCAAAAACACGAGAACGCGAGATTGCGACATTTGACAAATGTTGCGATCTCGCAATCTCGCGTTCTCGTAATTTTGTGCCAATTGCCTATACAGTTCTATGTAACAATATTCAAAAACACGAGAACGCGAGAACGCGAGATTGCGACATTTGACAAATCTCGCGATCTCGCGTTTTTCTGCCAATTACCTATACAGTCATCTTGAACTGTGATCACGGGTAGTTCAGTCGTGGCAATGGAGTTGCGTCCCTTGAGCGTGCCAGAAACTTATGCTGGTGGGTTTCATACTACATCGAACTGATAATCCGTGACATAACTGCAAGATAAATACTGTTGAAAGTCGTGTTAAGCCAAACTCACTCACTTCTTTAGAGCAATGCACGTGCCCCGGGCTGTGAATGGGGGTTAATTTCCAATATTAGCATGCCGAGCTTGTGAAGGTAAGGCCGCAATAAATTAATAGACAAAGTTTGATTAATTTCTAAAACAACATGAGAGGCGGGAAGTATGTTGATTTGCATTTATTTTTTGTCTAATCGAACTTTTTAAGGCACCCGTGTACATTTAGTGTAGAAGGATTCCATTCACATGCATCATGCATGTTCAGTATGGCTACGTTTGTGGAGTATTTCATCAAGTAAAGAAAGTAGGAATGTAACAAGGGTGAATTAAGTAGTTGTATATTGTGTACGTAAATGAATAACTAATCATCATTATCAGGATATAGTGGTCTCGCAGACGACGACTTCTTTACGCATTTAAGCTGCAATTAGTTGTCAGTTTAGCTGTCAGTTGTCCTTGTGTTTCTGTGAGTGAGTTATTGAGTTTAGTTTATATGGCGGCGGTATGTAAATAATCGAGTGTGGACCAGACAATCCAGTGATCAACATCATGAGCATCGATCTGCGCGATTGGGAACCAATGATATGTGTAAACCAAGTCAGCGAGCCTGACCACCCGATCCCGTTAGTCGCCTCTTACGACAAACATGAGTTCCTGAAGATACATTCGAACCCGGACCTTCACGGGTGTCTTTGTGTTTCATGTACAGTTCTGTGTGACAGTTTGGTCAGAATCAAAGGTTAGTTATTATACATTTTAATTGTTACATACATAGTAAATTAAATCCTAATATTAATCATTACACAAAATAGGTATAAATATGCCCATGTTAACAAAATCATTACACAATATACCATTTAACGTGTATGAATGTGCTTATGGTAGTTTTTTATATGTCCAGTCAATATGTTGGCTAGTAGTTGTTGTTTGGTAACTATTTTCTGTATCATGTAAGATTGATACATCTCATCTACCATGTATATTGTATGTACTTGACAAAGGTTACATTTGATCAGTGTGTGGTTCGTATATGGGATTATTGCATGCGTTGACTGTGCGCCTGCTGAATGTGCAGACACATTCTCGTGTAACCCACAGAATAGGTTTCTTTGTACAGCATCTACAGTATATTTAATCATTATACTATGTATTATTATAAGTCTTTATGTCAACACTCATTTTGTATATCACTGTAAACACGTGATCACGTAAGTCACCTGTGTGATATTGCGACGCGTAATACCTGTATATGATTGTTGATAGGCACATTTATGCACTATAGTTATTACGATAACATGTTCATTGGATGTGATTTTATGTTATGTTTGTTGTGTACAAAAATAGTATTGTTATTACAGGGTGTCTTCTTCCACCACGATATGAAAATAAACAGGTATCCCACTCGTAACCCGTAGTCTGTGGTTAATAACACATTGGAACTCCGCCATATCATGGCTGCCACAGGAACACAACTATTAGCTATACAAATGTATTTCTATTTTATGGAACTTGAAGACAAAAGAATAGTATAAAGCAGGATGTTTTGTAGTCAGGCGGGAGCGGAAGAAAATCTATTAAAGTGGCGAATATGGTGTCGAGTAAAACATCAGACATGCTCATTTTAGCCGACTGCTACAAATTGGTCTGTTAGAATTTTGTTTGAATGAATATGCTAGCCGTATATGATATTGCATCATGGAGAAACCCACTGGTCTGTGATTGTTTGTATAACTGACGGTGTAGCTGCGAATTGATGCGGCTTTAAGCACTATTTTATCACTCACTGACGTTAATATATTTCCAGCTTCCGGACACTTTCATGTTTTCACTTTTATTGGACATTCATATTCACAATTTCGTTATATTTAACACGTTGAGGATTTTTAAGTACATAGGAAATTGTAACAACTGGAGCGTACTTATATACACTACCCTACACATGGTGTATGTAAATTACATAGCATTTTTAAGCTATGTCATAATTTTGCTAAATGCTACTTGGGAAATGAAAAGCATGAAAGAAGCATGACCACAGCAGTACTAAGATGCGCATGCGCCTTGACCTTATGATATTACGCATGCGCAACGACACCGTCTAAAACGCGAGATCGCGAGATCGCGAGAACGCGAGAAAATGCAATGTCGCATTCTCGCGATCTCGCGATTTCGTATATTTGTGGCCATATTTGACAAGTCGAGATAGCGAGAATGCGAGATTTGACAGCATGTACAAATGTCGCATTCTCGCGATCTCGACTTTGACAAAGTGCTATGTACCAAAACACGAGAATGCGAGATCGCGAGAAAGCGAGATTTTGGCCAAATCTCGCGTTCTCGCGATCTCGCATTCTCGCACTTTTGGCATTTTTAGCTTGTTTCGAAAGGTCGAGATCGCGAGAATGCGAGATCGCGAGAATGTCCCTTACAGTATTCCATACACAAGCCATGTGCACTTTTCTCCTGATTGATCAACGTTACCACACCATGAATTATGTATCTTTCAATGTAATACCTTCTTATTCTTGTCAGTAAAAAATCAACTCGTTTCTGTCTCTTGTGTGTGTGCCACAACACGTTTTGCGCGTTTGAGTGTACTTCTGGCCGAACCATACAGAAGGAAAGCCTCCCACGTCTGATCTATCAAATATCTATATGAACCAGGATCTGACACTTTACATGACAAGACTTTACAAAATGAAAGCTTTCCATGACCAAATACACATGTCCACCATAGGTCTCCACGATGACGGAAAGTCATCAGCGCCATATGAATGGGGATTGTCCTTTGGCGAGAGATTCTATAAATAATATTATATAGTATTTACTGTCTTAGTCACAATATGACTGAAATATTGCCAGAGACACTTTAAATTTTAACTCATTCACTCACTCATAAATAGCTGTTATTTATTCCTGATGTGTGTTTTAGATAACACATAGTCATACTCTTGTAGTAACCGATCATATACGACAATGCTGATATATTTAAATGGGTAAATATATATAAACATGTATACATCTACATGTGTGTATACAGTACCAGACGTTCCTCTCTCGTGTCTCCACGTCCGATGTTGGAATCACAGCTCTTGGATTCTTTACTATCAGCAAGGGAACCGTAATTACGGTACGTCAAACAGTCGTGATCCTTTCGTGGCACATGCGACTGATTTTTAAGCTTCTGTTGGGCAATGTTTCAACCTGTGCCATTGATATGAACTGAATGAAAATGGGATAAATCATCTAATGCTCTCATCTGATCCGCCGCCATTTACGACAATCATGATTAATACTCACAGGGAATTGCTAATGGGGCCTGAAATGGTAATCGGTTTAGTTCAAGTGTGTGTGTGTGTGTGTGTGTGTGTGTGTGTGTGTGTGTGTGTGTGTGTGTGTGTGTGTGTGTGTGTGTGTGTGTGTGTGTGTGTGTGTGTGTGTGTGTGCTTGGTGAATATGTTTATTGCCCATGATATCAAACATTGGCTCATCTGCTTTGAATTTGTACCACTCTTATAATCATTGCTGAATGCACTATTCCTACGCTCTCTAATATATGTATTTGTCTATACGTAAACGTCACCTAGGCTGTTTTGTGTTTGCTTCAAACTCGCTATGTGACAACAGGCTACGAATAATCGTGTCTTCAACAGGCAATTCAGTGACTGGCATCATGAAAATACGATATATGACATCACATGCATTTCACCAACTCTCATTACTTGATCCATTCAGTGGCCATTCCTCTCTAGTTATTGCCAAATCATGGCGAATCAGATCACGCTGTTACGATGACTGAACCAGGACAGACCGCATACAACTGAAGCCGCCTGAAAAGACACACATAGATTCCTGGGAATAGAGATCTGGGATGTGTCTTGCAGACTGAATAATTTTCGATCACTGCTCCAAAGGAAAGATAATGTATTTTGTTTAAAAGAAAGAAAAGTAATACTATTTTCAGGCCTCTAGTTGTCTTTAAAAAATAGAGGAAAAAAATATTTTTGCAGGTAATAATCTGATATATTCAGAAATATCTTACCACTATTTTGTTTGCTTTTCCAGATGGTTGGGACTATCGTGTCCTATGTCATTGTCATCCTGCAGTTTCCCACAAGCTCTGACTCCATACAGGTCCGACCCAATGCAACCTTACTCTCATAATCACAAAAGACATTGGACTTGTGAGACAACTGAGCGTTAGTAGTTTGTCCTTTGTGGTTATACTCTAACGTAAAAGGATCACTCGTTTTTTATATTAGTCCAGGTGTCAAACAGATGTAACTGGAAGTTATACAGTTATTTAGATTTAACAGCAGATACATCTCCACATAATAGGTATTATATGTGCCAGAATGTTGAAAAGGATATATTTGCCGCTTACGTGCTGGGCGTAGTATTAACATTTAGAATTATGTTTGTGCTATATTTCGTTTTATTTCAATATAGATTGGTTATAAGGCCATAGTTACACTCAGCTTGAATGAATATATGACATATCTAGCTAGAAAAAGCGATAATAAGATGATGATTAAGGAGTATAATTGACAAAACGCGCAATGTGAATAATATGTGAAAGCAAAATGTCACCTTAACACCTGTTATGTAACTTGAATAGTGATTGAATCGACGTGATTGCCCACTCGCTGTTAAAGAATACCACACAGTGTTATATAAACGCATACCCAAAATAATGATTTCTTGCTGGAATGTTAAAAGGATAATGGTTATAAATGTTAAGACGCATGTCGTTAATATTTGAGCCTAAGGGTTAAGTGACCGATTCCTCCGTGTGACAAGTAATGCCTATTTAAAAAAGTGATAACTAAGTCATCTACTGTGACTTGGTAACATTATACAAAATATTGAGAATTCATGTCACAGGAGACAATAAGCTCACAGCTCGAGATACTTGTTCATCAATGCCAGGACACTGCATACAGGAGTGTATTTGGGTTCTGTTATGTTTGGATATGGCAAGAATGATTAAATTCTTGGGTAATGCGACTCTTGAGTCATTTCAGCAACGTGTTGTCTTTTCTGCAGAACAGGATTGGCATGCCACCATGAAAAAATCTCTTGAATTTATAATTCATGGACATTTGTATTTCATTGTAAACAGTTTTGAACAGCTATTAACTGTATATGTTATGGAGTAGAAGACAGTGAATCAATGTGAATTGTATGATGTGGAGTCTTGCGTAACATGTGTTACAGAAATATGACATCCAGTTACATGAACCATGAACAGATGTCCATGTATTTACTGTGTTTTTATCAGGAACTTCATTGCCACGAATTAATAATTCACGGAAATGTATTTGTTCGGGCGTTTCCCTATTCACTGGAGTTTTGTTTTTCTTGAGCACATTTCTTGCACATGCACAACATCCATGGAATGAGCCTGTTTTTTCAAATGAAATTAAAAACATAGTTCTACACAGGGCATTTTGACTTTGATTTGTACACGGAGTACTCTTCAACGGTTTCAAAATATAGTGATAAAGCAGACATTATTATGCTTATTGAATCCTTAATGATATACGTAGATACTGATCAATATACTTTGAATACTTAGCCATAATAATGGAGGAAAACAATTGACGGGCCTCCGGGTCAAAATCTTAATTGGTTGTAATAAATATCTGTAACAAAGAGAGTGATCCTGACACAACCAGGTTGGTAAGGTTCATTACCAGCTCACGGTCATTGACCCCTTTACGTGCCAGAGAGCGAGGGGATCTTCAATGAGCTCTACATATTCTTGGCCGAGCCATGGATGAACCTCTGAGTTAAAACCATACGCAAGGCGAAGACGATAATGTAAGGTGAGGTGGTGAAATGGGGTTTAACGTCGTACTTGAGAATATTTAGCTCATATGACGACGTGCATGCGCGTGTATGTGTGGCTGCTTGTACTAGCCTAGACTTAAGCTGGTTTTATAGTGCCAGCTCACTGAGGTACCATGTCGCAGTTAAGCATGAATACCCCACTCAGACACATTATACTGACTCCAAGCCGACCAGTCCTTGTAAACATTAATGCCGAGCGCCAGGCAGGGACCAATAAGTACCATATTTTAACGTCTTTTGGTATGACGCTGCCGGGGATCGAACTCGCGACCTTCCGCTCTCCCGATAATATAAGGACCATATCATGTCGCTTTAAACACTGTGTTTGTGGCAACGATGAGCATCCCATGACAAGGTCATGGTCATTCCTCGTAAATCCCCGACATTACCTATGATTTATATTTACATTTTGGTGCAAAATCAGCCATGGATTGATGGTATATAAGTAAAAGGCACGTCACATATTACACTGTATAAACAATGAAATTCATTGGTGATATCGATCCTTTTGATTTTGTTTATTCACGAAACAGACAACACAGATGCAGTATTATTTGTTGAACAATGTCAGCCACGTCCTTTAAGTAGTTGGTGCTGTGAACAGTCGAAACTATTTTAATTTTTTGTAGCAACAAACAGCTACTAAAAAAAATAATCCAGCAACACGGGGTATTGACACTGACTAATTGAGGTCAAAATTCAGTCAACATTTCATTACATGTTTGTCTTCTAAATAAAGTGAGAAAATCCCGTTTATGGATCGGTATGCCAACCACAGTTCAACCCAAGATCGTCCTAGAAGTGGTAGAGGAAGCATCTCCAAAACATCATTACAGCGCTATATACGTATGTTTCACCAACGTAATCGACAAACCTAAACAGCAGGACGTGTGTCTGGTTCTGGATGAGGAGGTATCTGACCTGTCACGTTTACAAAGCCAGCCAATTGTCAAACAGAACAAACCCACCTCAACATCCATTTAACACGTGACGCCGAAGACCAGGGCTCGATTCCAAACATGGGTACAATGTGTGAAGCCCATTTCTGGTGTCCCCCGCCGTGATATGGCTGGATTATTGCTACAAGCTGAGTAAAAGTAAACTCATTTCATTTCATGGGTCAAAAAGTGAACTATTTTAGTCTCTGGCGCATTTGTACAAGAGAACCATTCCAGACATACACTGAGACCTAATGGCGTCTTAATTGTACAGCGCTCGAACAAGTGTCGCATGATGTCACCCCATGTACTCACAATGTGTTGAAGCGAACGAACAACACCATCCCATCTACTGATGTACTCACAATGTGTTGAAGCGAACAAACAACTCCATCCCATCTACTGATGTACTCACAATGTGTTGAAGCAAACGAACAACACCATCCCATCTACTGATGTACTCACAATGTGTTGAAGCGAACAAACAACACCATCCCATCTACTGATGTACTCACAATGGGTTGAAGCTAACCAACAACACCATCCCATCTACTGATGTACTCACAATTGGTTTAAGCGAACAAACAACACCATCCCATCTACTGATGGACTCACAATGTGTTGAAGCGAACAAACAACTCCATCCCATCTACTGATGTACTCACAATGGGTTTAAGCGAACAAACAACACCATCCCATCTACTGATGTACTCACAATGTGTTGAAGCGAACAAACAACACCATCCAATCTACTGATGTACTCACAATGGGTTTAAGCGAACGAACAACACCATCCCATCTACTGATGGACTCACAATGGGTTGAAGCGAACAAACAACTCCATCCCATCTACTGATGTACTCACAATGGGTTTAACGAACAAACAACTCCATCCCATCTACTGATGTACTCACAATGGGTTTAAGCGAACAAACAACTCCATCCCATCTACTGATGTACTCACAATGTGTTGAAGCGAACAAACAACGCCATCCCATCTACTGATGTACTCACAATGGGTTTAAGCGAACAAACAACACCATCCCATCTACTGATGTACTCACAATGTGTTGAAGCGAACAAACAACTCCATCCCATCTACTGATGTACTCACAATGGGTTTAAGCGAACAAACAACTCCATCCCATCTACTGATATACTCACAGTGTGTTGAAGCGAACAAACAACTCCATCCCATCCACTGATGTACTAACAATGTGTTGAAGCGAACAAACAACTCCATCCCATCTACTGATGGACTCACAATGGGTTTAAGCTAACAAACAACTCCATCCCATCTACTGATGTACTCACAATGGGTTTAAGCGAACAAACAACTCCATCCCATCTACTGATGTACTCACAATGTGTTTAAGCGAACAAACAACACCATCCCATCTACTGATGTACTCACAATGTGTTGAAGCGAACAAACAACTCCATCCCATCTGCTGATATACTCACAATGGGTTTAAGCGAACAAACAACACCATCCCATCTACTGATGGACTCACAATGTGTTGAAGCGAACAAACAACTCCATCCCATCTACTGATATACTCACAATGGGTTTAAGCGAACAAACAACACCATCCCATCTACTGATATACTCACAATGGGTTTAAGCGAACAAACAACACCATCCCATCTACTGATGTACTCACAATGGGTTGAAGCTAACAAACAACACCATCCCATCTACTGAAAGAAAACTACATTAGAAACACATACACAAGTTTCCACACACTGTCATTATAACCACAATTATTCTACATTTAAACAGACATGAACGATTTTTCCGGGTGCGGTATTGTTATATATATGTAAATTATACAAATTGTTTTGTGAACTTACAAAAACATGTTTTGTTCGAAATCAATTTGTTTGATTGTCAATCATCCTGTAATGTGCTTTCATTATTTTCAGCTTTTCCATCACTTTTGAAGCAAGGAGAACCACTTAAATTGTCTTGATGAACATGCACGACCAACCAAAAAATATAATCCCGTGGATTTCAATGTTACATTCAATTGATTTGT
Source organism: Haliotis rubra (assembly GCF_003918875.1). Lineage (NCBI taxonomy): Eukaryota > Metazoa > Mollusca > Gastropoda > Lepetellida > Haliotidae > Haliotis > Haliotis rubra. The sequence goes on along the minus strand of NW_025765455.1, from coordinate 147,085 downwards.
GAGATATGTGAGTCCGTCTACATGGAAAATGTATAATGTACAATCATTTACCGATCCACCTAAAATATACACAGCAGCATGACATTATTTGTCATGTATACACATGGGCAACATTATCACACCATGCCATATTTTTTCACAGTATCAATATGGTACCATTAAATACAACAAGGGAATTTATCCCAACCTCAATTTAACTTACTATGTGGTTAATCGACAAAACTGTACTTTATTCACAGAAGCAAACATGTCAAAGTGCTTTGGGCGTGGGAAAATAACAAGAGTGGACATGAAGAAGATTCACAAGAAATAATATAAGTGTTCAATAACCGACATAGGTCAATATCTGGTGCAACCTCCGGTTTATCTGATGCAACCTCCGGTGTATCTGCAACCTCCGGTGTATCTGATGCAACCTCCGGTGTATCTGATGCAATCTCCGGTGTGTCTGATGCAACCTCCGGTGTATCTGATGCAACCTCTGGTGTATCTGATGCAACCTCCGATGTATCTGGTGCAACCTCCGGTGTATCTGGTGTAACTTCAATAACCTCTACTTCATTGACTGTATCAGTCGTTGAATTTGTCGTCAAGCTATTGCCTTCCACTTCTGATTAGGGATTTGTCCCAATACATCAAGGTTTTGTCATGAATGATCTCTCACATTGAGATCTGGACTGCAGGCGGCTAGGGACTAAGGTAGAGTTGCTACCGGTGCTTGACATACGAAATCTCAACAGCACATGTACGACACGGGCTAGCGCTCTCGTTCATGAAGGCCTGTCTTGTTCAGAGGATGGCCATCGAAATATGGTACAACAACCCTGTCTATGACTGTTGTCTATTCAGACTTTGTCTGATCGCCACAAGCACGATCATGTGAGAGGCTCACCCACACCATCAATGAACCCTCGCAAAACGCTACGCTCCTAGATATTCCTTGGTGCATATGCTGTGTCTCCCCGGCCAAAGACAACATCGGCCATCAGCCATGAACAAAGGAAATCGACTTGTGACCAACCTGTGAACCCTTCCCCATGACGCCAAATTCTCGAGACGTCAAGCTTGACACCAATACGGGGGGTAACAACGGACATCTGACAGGTATATGATAATATAATTGTCTACATGTGGGATTAAAATCATAGGTGCTGCGATATTTCTACAATGTGCATAGAATACAGCCTTCATCAGTTATAAATTGAGTACTACGTTGCTGTAGCTTTTAAACCAGGGATCTGTTCGTTCAGGGATCAGATTCAGAACCACAGAGTTCCCTTTGCACTAACAAGAACAAGTTGTGTTTCCATTTGGATATGCGAGCCCAGTCGGGTACGGCGACAACTGCACCACAATAACGACATACGTGATGACAGTCCCAGCCATCTGAAGCAGATAACAAGAACACATGTTAGGAGGGTCTCTGTACCTGAAACATTCAAAGAAAACATATCTGACGATAGTCTGCCAGCTGAATCAGATAGCAATAACATATGTAATTCGTGCTCCGGCTAACTTTAAGAGCAGTTTTAAAACATATTATTGGCCCATATATACAAACATATTAACAAAAAGTAAGACGGCCTGCAAAGGCCCAGTTAAATTCCTCCCGTGCTCACAGAACATTTTTCTTTGTGCGAACAGAGCCCACATCCAAATTTATTATGAAATAGACGCTTGATCCATAAACAGTCAGAGGCAACAGATATTGTGACATGAATTCTTTCATTGGTATCAATTGATTGTTTTAGACAGACAATCAGACACAGAGTGTTACAACATGGTTGAACAATCCCACCCGAATTGCACGAATATTGCTAGAAGCATGACATATTCAAACATAACCAGCAAAGTTAAATTCAAAAGGCCTGATAACCAGACGCTCGTCAGTGCAACACAGAGCCACCTTAGCAAGTGCAGAAGTCGGAAAAACAACATTTGGCATCCAGAAACACCTTGAGCAAACTTGTAGATCGTCCCTGTAATGGTCGCCCACCAGTAACCAACCACCATATCAAGACCAACAGACAGAGGTTCCAGACAGTAAACCTTGCAGCGCAACCCATACCCTTCAAGATAGTGTATGTGTGAAAGCAGTTTGAAGGTTTCTCGTTTAAGGCGCCAGTTCTGTCGTCTCGTGTGGAGCAGACAACTCTTACAACAAAAGAATATACTATCACGATGAAAACTGATAATACTTACAGTGACTCATTCGACCAGATACAGTAAAACAAGCCGACACGAACATTTTCTGATTCGGAAGTTTGTCATGATGATTACATCGAAATGTGTCGTTCATATACTTATAAACGTCACGTGAACCACCTCTTGTCCAACTGAAAAGCCGTATTTCGGTTCACATCAAATTTTAGAACTATGAGTACATATGACACAATGTCACACTGACTCACTGGCGTTTGTGCAGCTTTGTTGTAATTAGATTTGTGGAATCGGTTGAATTCTCGCAGTAGAAACTCTCGCAGTACAGTTAACATAACCTTTCTTCAAAGTATTTTACTGAAAGTAAGATATTGGATATTGTAACATACACACACTTAGTGTCGGGGGCTAATAAGTCGAAAAACAATTTAAAGCTACCAACTGTAAGAATTGTTGCCTTTGTTACAAGGAACAGACGCATAGCTGTGATTCCAACCTGTGATGTCACCACCTTCGACGAAAACATCTGCAGCTGTTTCAAAAGGAATTAACAAAAAACATAAACATTTTACTGGGCATAGATGGCAAATAATGGCAATTTCATGTATATGTCATATATGGTCGTGGTTATATTGTAATTGGTATAGTGTATATGTACAATTAGATATAGATACAATATCAATGTTACTATGTATTCCATTGGATTAAATCTTTCACAACAAATTCAAGAGAGCTATCAGTATAAAGTTGGTACCATTAATTAAAAACTTCTTAGTATAGTAAGTCACAAATGATCATTACAGTAACCCATTAACTCACCGATCGAGATGCCTTTTCATCCATGGCAGACACTCTTATCCCATGTAGGAGATCCACAAAGCAAGCGCTCTGAAATAACCAAAATATTATGTCCAGAGTACACATCCCTAGTCCATATTTTAAGAATGTGCAGTTGCATTCGCAGGAAAGCGTATATAATATATGTTATAATATTCCCAGAAATTATTGAGAAAGTTGTTTCGACAAATATCTAATAAATGTGTATAAGCTATAGAAGTTTTACTTGAGTGAATATGTTGAGATGTGATTCTTTACATTCTTAGTGTCTTTTCAGTACTTTGTAAGACATTGCCGTGCAACATTCTGTCCTTTATTAGTCCTCACATATTCTTAATAAAACATGAACATAATCTTCAGACAAGCACTGTTTTGTGTAACCCACAGTGTGTTTTGGGTCGTTATCATGCTGGAAAATTCTATTATCTTCATACAGTGTTCGGGACGTTGGAAGGACGTGACGATTTAATATGTCAACAGATCGTTTCTTAGTCAAATTTCGAGTGAAAATACACAACGACGTCACTCCACGTGATGATGTCCCACCCCACATGTGCAATTGCAGGCTATGTTTGGGGCGTTGGTAGTTACTGTCGTTTTTGTCCAAATTTTCATACAGTTCGGAAAAAGGCCAGACAAAACTTTCACCAGAAAAGAAAACATTATTCCAATCTTGATCGTGAGCCCTAAACCAGTTTAAAGGTTTTTCTTTCCGTGCATCTTTCATCAGTGTCTATGGAATTCCACGCTTTTTCTCCCAGTTAAGTCTTTGTAATTCTTGTTCAAGGGTTTCATTACATGCTTGACGACCTCCTCTATTAATCATCTCATTTCTAATATCCTCGACGCTTTGTCATGTACTGTAACGGATATAATTATATACTGTAACGGATATAATTATGTACTGTAACGGATGTTATTATGTACTGTAACGGATATAATTATGTACTGTCACGGGTGTAATTATATACTGTAACGAATATAATTGTGTACTATATCGGATGTAATTATGTACTGCAACGGATGTAATTATGTACTCTAACGGATGTACTTATATAATGTAACGGATATAATTATGTACTGTAACGGATATAATTATATACTCTAACGGATGTAATTATATAATGTAACGGAAATAATTATGTACTGTAACGGATATAATTATGTACTATAACGGATGTAAATATGTACTGTAACGGATATAACTATGTACTATATCGGATGTAATTATGTACTGTAACGGATATAATAATGTACTGTAACGGATATAAGTATGTACTATAACGGATGTAATTATGTACTGTAACGGATATAAGTATGCACTGTAACGGATATAATTATGTACTGTAATGGATATAACTATGTACAGTAATGGATATAGTTACGTACTGTAACGGATGTAATTATACTGTAACGGATGTAATTATGTACTGTAACGGATGTAATTATGTACTCTAACGGGTGTAATTATGTAATGTAACCGATATAATTATATACTGTAATGGATATAGTTATGTACTGTAACGGATGTAATTATACTGTAACGGTTGTAATTATGCACTATAACGGATGTAGTTATATACTCTAACGGATGTAATTATGTAATGTAACGGATATTATTATGTACTTTAACGGATATAATTATGTACTGTAACGGATATAATTATATACTATAACGAATGTAATTATGTTCTGTAACGGATGTAATTATGTACTGTAACGGATATAATTATGTACTGTAACGGATGTAATTATGTACTGTAACGGATGTTATTATGTACTCTAATGGATGTAATTATGTAATGTAACGGATATAATTATATACGGTAATGGATATAGTTCTGTACTGTAACGGATGTGATTAATACTGTAACGGATGTAATTATGTCCTGTAACGGATATAATTATGTACTGTAACGGGTGTATTGTATTGTAACGGTTGTAATTGTGTACTGTAACGGATGTAATTATGTACTGTACCGATCACTGATGTATTGTGAACGTTGTCATACGGTCAAAATACACTATTTGCAGATTTGCGGTCCATAAACGTGCCGGAATCCGCCATGCTGCACTGGCAACGATAGGACATTTTAAATCGTTCATATTTTTAACGAATTTAAATATATTCTTACCATTGAATTGATGTAAGCTCCACTAAGTGTAATTACTGCAGCAGGGAGGATGGACCCTGTAAGAGCATTTGCGACAATTACTGTTCCATCTGGCGAGGGATCCAATTTCTGGAAACTGTAGATTGTGAAGCAAAGCAGTGGGAGACACAACAAGTACGTTACAAATGTTCCCGAAGAAAACATCGATTCAATGGTGTCCACCAAACTGACAGCATCTTCATATTCTTCACGAATCATTTCCAGGACCTGAATGTTGTATTGTTTCTTTTTGAGTCTTTGCTTTACTGATTCAAATTCCATTCCGATGTGATAGGCAGCTAGCGCTAGAAAGCTGTGTGTGACACCAAACCGTATGTAGACAAATGCCATATGGAGGCAGTAGAGAATCAAACCAATATCCCATAAGATTGTTCCTGGCACAAACGGTGCCATTCTGAGGTGAGTCACTAAACTGTCGTTAACCTTATCAGCTCTGATATCGGATATGACACTGTATGGTACATACACTGCTAAAAGAAAGAGGAACATGATCCACGAGCCCAAAATCAACCAGACTATCATGTGTGCTCTTCTTGTTAGCCGGATTTTCGATCTCTCCAGTTTTTCAAAGTAAACCTGTGCGTTGTTTCTCCAGGACATATTAAGGGCAGTTTGGAAAGACACGTTGTAGAAATGTAGGATGAAAAGCATGACTTTGCTTGCCTCCTTCGGCGAAGTCACGTTCTTCCAGTTGGTTAGCCATCCTATTCGCACGGTCTCAAACCATCCGAGTACCAAAGTAAGCACTGTGATTACACAAGACACGGCGCCTAAGCATTTCTCACGACCTTTATATCTAGTAAGGTCCTTGTTATATATTCCACAATTATTTATTACAGTCATCAGAAGCCTGAATATCTTTTGAAAGGCATAATCCTTCACTGTAATCATCTCACCTTCCATGATGCAGTTGAAATCAGAATATATAAATCTTTGCTACTGGCAATGCTGGACAGAACTACTGATGCACAGTGAGTGCCACCTCGGTCAATAAAGTAAAACGTGTGGATTTGAAAAGTTGTTTTCATCATTGCCATGGAGACATGCCATTATCGGTTTGCTTAACCATTAACTGTCCAACAGATGTTTTGGTGGCTTTTGGCGTGTATTTGTTATCGTTCATTTTCGGTTGTCATCCTGATGATGCAATGTGATTGAAATATTCGTTAGATTAGCTTTCCTCAGCACCTGATACAGTGCAGTTTGTATGTGCATTGTGTGATTTGATGTATTAGACTTGACTTCTAAAGTTGTTCTGTTTCAGGTTCTGAAGAAGAGATCGTTTAGTTAGAGAAAAGAGTTAGAGTAGAGAAAAAACATTCTTTCCTCTTTAGCTTCTGTTTTCAAATCCCATCTTAAAGATTAGCGTTTTGTGTGCTCATATGACAGACCCGGGACGCAGAGGCCGCTCTGGCCACTCAACAAGGCATTTCCTGTCAGAGAAGCAGATTACACTTGGCTAATGTACCAAAGGTGTCTATATGCCCATGTAATTTACAATGATCTCACGACTGCCTTAAGTTAACCAATGGTGCATTTTGAAGAGGCTTTCGGCAGACACCTTGCGGACGTTCCACAATATCCCTATAATACAGCCCCAGGAAGATGCTGGGCAGGCCATTTGAGTATGTGTCTCGGGTTTCATTTTAGGTATAGACCTCTAAGTATAGTTAGTGACAGTTACTTTTTTCGATACTTTGATACTACCCATTATGCAATCCATGTTCATGGCAATGTGGATAGACATCTGCCCAGAAAGCGGTATGATCAGCGTCTGCACAATACCAAACACGCTATAAAATAGTAGGTATTGATACATGCTTGTGCAGGTGATAAAACAAGGTCTGGTCTGGCCACACTCAGCCAAATATGAATTATGTACATTTTGTGATATCTCTAGGTTAGAACTTGTGAAACAGCGCACAAGTGTTTGCACTTCACTACAAACAAGCAATACCCGTGATTGCAACGCGACATAACACAATCATTTTGAAATAAGAAGGCATGGTTGGATTTATTCAGAATTTCGTTCGCAAAGAGCAAAATTCTAAATATTTCGACACCATAACGTTTGAATATCAGTGTGAGCTATTTATCTGCATAGTGCTCGAAATGTATAACATGGTCACTGTTGGTCAGATCGACATGACAGAGCTTCCTCTCAGCAAACTTTTCATAACTAGAATGAGGCAAATATCATTCCCTTGACTATTATCACTTATTGACATAAATATTAGGTTTACCGACACGATATGACGAAGCTGGCATATTCAGATTGATCACTGATCAATGTGTAAACAATGTGTTTCCGGTCATGAACAATTTATTGGCAGCTTGAGGATTAAACAAATCCTCAAACTGCCAAAGAGCATTTGCCATCATATCATGCGTATGGATAACATTTTATGAACTACCTCCGGATAATGGCTTTTAGGAAATAATGTTTGTGAGACACTCGAAAAGATCAGTTTCCCTGATAAACGCATATAGTCTGTAAAATGGGCAGGACATGTGGCTGTAGAATGAATAGGATGTTGAGCTGCATGTGGAAGTATCGATCTCTATGAGGAAATGGGCTTCAAATTAGTTTTACAAATCAATGCAGTTACTACAAAGTAATTACAATGACAGTAGAAAGTAGAGTGGCAGTAAGGATCTAGGTGTATTTCAAATCCAGTGGAAATATAATATACAAACAGTGAAGACAAGAAAGGCACTGATGGTATTAATCACCAAGCAGTGATAGTGGACAGCCTTCCAAAACTACCAAGCTGGGGGTTCAGTTTGAAAAGACATCTTCACGCACACCTGGTCTTCATGTTATGTTTAATGCTGGTATGCAGGCTGGCCACTCCTATATTGTCTAAATACTTACTTGGAGGTTCTGTCCAATACTGCATGAATCAGGATGCTTTTGAAGCTACCAGAATACTCTTGAATCCCAGTCAATATACAGTAACAGGCACACCACTGCTATCTAATGACACCTTTCACGATGTTGAAAGTTCCCGTGTGATCAATAGTTTGCCTTAAATGCGTTGTTTGGAACCATACAGATAGCAGTTTTGTTTGACAACCACATTACATTACATCGACGTTACCTACCTTAAATACATTTAAGAAAGTAATTGTTATTTTCAGTTTTATTCATACACTGTTAACATGTTTGAGGCATAGTTACTGCAAACTAATAAATATTTTATTTTAGATTTTCTTTTTTAAGGATTTTATTGTAAACAGTGTTGTGAAAGCGATTGCTGCACCAGTTAGATCAGGTAGCTGCCAGCTCTGTTCGGCAGCCTAGAAGTGCCTGTCTCATCATCTGTTCCATGAATGCCCTGACAACCGAGAGACTCTGTGGCTCTCCATCCTGGACACGTCTGGCGCAGATGTGTATGTCATGTTGGACTCGATGGAACTGGATGAAAAAAACAAAGACTCTTCTTGGGGGACACACCCTCGACATAGAGGATCATAAAATATTTTACCTTGTGGAACTATTCTTCCTCTCCAGTGGACTCATTCGCCATTATCACTTATCTAATTAACTCTTCCCTACTGCCCAGCTGGAAATCAAAAATGTTTGGAGGAGCTAAAGACACTCACTCATGTATGTTGAGAATGTACTTCCAACATTCACCCGTGAAGAATTGGTCTTTAGCAACCCATGCCTATCTTCCTTGAAAGTCGGGATTAGAATTAGTCTCCAGCAAATCATGCTAATTGTAAAAGGCGACTAACGGTATCGGGTGATCAGGCTCACTGACTTAGTTGTCACATGTAATCGTATCCCAGTTGCGTAGATCGATGCTCATGCATTTGATGACTGTATTGTCTGGTCCAAACTCGATTATTTACAGACCACCGCCATATAGCTGCAATATTGCTGAGTCAAAAAACAAGCCGACGAACCAACCAACTCCCACTATCACTGATCCAAGGAGATAAACCAATGCAAAAAATATATATTTTGGGGGGATGTGAACGTCAATTTGGACGAAAAATAATACAACATACGTAAGTGTTATCTAATCAGAAATATACATAAACAGTAAACGAATCAGCAGGAATATACACATCGACTGAATGACAATATTTGCAAAATAACGTCTTCAAAAGTTGTAAATTCAGTAGCTGTAATACATCGGGTTAGGCAAGATTCAATATTCACCCAGTTTTTTTTTCCCTAGCAACTACAAGATGTGTTTCCATTTAGATACGTGGGTCCAGTCGGATATTGTGGGAACTGCAGTACAATCACCACATACGTGATGATAGTCCCAGCCAACTGAAACATAAAAAAATAACATAAATGATGACAGTTCCAGTCAGATGAAACAGAAAATAAAAGCATGGACAACAATTATTTATTCTTGATACTTGCACATGATGAAAGAGAAAGAATAAGCCCTGAAACGTCGTGATAACGAATGAAAAGAAGTTGTTATCAATAAAACGTGTCAGGTATTCACGTTCGTCCAGTTTCTAAATGCTGTTCAAGGACCGCTCTCCAAAGTGCTGCACGTTCTTTCTTGAGTTGTGTTTGGATACTGAAACATGCATATAGTTGATCGTGGTAACACTTTATCACAATCTAATTGATAATAAAGTTACCTACTGTGAGTATTGTTGCTCTCTCTACCAGGAACAGTCCCACAGCTGTGATTCCAACCCGAGACGTAACCACACGCGACGTAAACATCTGCAGCTGTTATAAAATTCTCCATTAAAAACAGACCAAATATTTTGAAAGTCATATTGAATATTGGTGGACTTTCTACAATTGCAGCAAAAGACATTACCACCCGGGTCCTACATATCTGCAGCTGTATTGAAAGATAATTCATGGATGTTTGAAAAAAACGGTGATTGACATTGATGCCAGTTCAGGTAGCAATGTAAAATAATATGCTATTCGAATACACGTGTTCATGATGTTGACAATCTACTATATAGATAAAGATAAAACGTTAATGCAACTAATTGTCCTCTTGCAATAGATATCTCATTTAAAGCAAAGACACTATGAGTTGACAGCTTAGAAATATATACTGCTGGCCACAAATTGGCATAATGTTGTCAAGAACAGGCTGGCCTTACAGATCGAGCTGCTTGCTCATCCATGTCCTGCAATCTTATCCTGTGAAGGAGATTCTCGAAGCAGGTGCTCTGAAATTAAAAAGTAATTCCTCCCTTTCCTTTACTATACTAATGTGGACATCCTTTACTATACTAATGTGGACATCCTTTACTATACTAATGTGGACATCCTTTACCATACTAATGTGGACATCCTTTACCATACTAATGTGGACATCCTTTAATATACTAATGTGGACATCCTTTACTATACTAATGTGGACATCCTTTACTATACTAATTTGGACATCCTTTACTATACTAATGTGGACATCCTTTACTATACTAATGTGGACATCCTTTACTATACTAATGTGGACATGCTTTACCATACTAATGTGGACATCCTGTTCAACTGATCGAAGTACATTTTACCCTCTCACGTTCCCGCAGTGGAAAACGTCTGTGAAAACGTAAGTGTAATGCTGAATTTGGTGCCACAATATTAAGTTAAAAACTCTGGATTCTAGGATTTGGTGTGTCTTGCCCCTGCACACTTTGGACATCTGACATGATGAAATACATAAACGTAGAGCTAATTGCATCAGTCATTGTTTTGAACTTTTAATTTCAAATAAATATCTGAGGACAGGGGCTGTTTCTACATTTAAAAAATATAACAACTGTCATCAAGGTACATATTATCGTGAAATGTAAAGAGGAGAACATGCTAAGTTCGTTCCAGGACGAATTCAACAATATTTTCTGTGAATATACCTATAGCAATTTACATTATTTTGAGATAATGAGAAACAATTACCATAATCATTACAAACATCCTCTTGTCAATAAAATGTCTGACATTCTCAAAGTAATTGACATGTGTGACGTTGATGAGTGTGCCATTAAACATGATGACCTTGCTCTTTGTTACTGATTTAAGTTACCGATGGGGTTAACAGAAAAGTTACTCCCTACTGGTTGACGTAGCCATAATGGGAATATCGTTGAACATGGCAATAAAGAGCATTCACCGCTTAAAACGTCTCCAATGGTTCCATCCCAACGATGCCGGTTGTAACATTAATGCAGTGGTAGGTGTAGCAAAGCAGTCAAAATAAATTCTTTCAGGTTTGCGGCCTACAATCGTGCCTGGAGCTACCAATAAGTCTGAGATTGCATTTGTTCAAATCTTCAATTTTATTGCAATTGGTTTCATAGTGAGACGTGTATCTATATACTTACCATTGAATTTATGTAGGCTCCAGCAAGTGTGATAACTGCAGCAGGAAATGCCGAGCCAACAACGGCATTGAAAATAACAACCACTGCATCTGGTGAGAATTCCCATTTCTGGAAACTGTAGATTGTGAAGCATAGCAATGGGAGACAACACACGTAGGTAACAAATGTTCCTGAAGAAAACATGGATTCAAGTGTGTCCACCAAACTGACAGCATCTTCATGTTCTTCACGAATCATTTCCAGGACCTGTGTGTTGTATTGTTTCCTTTTTAGTCTTTGTTGTACTGATTTAAATTCCGTTCCGATGTGATAGGAAGCAAGCGCTAGAAAGCTGAGTGTGACACCAAGCCGTATGTAGACAAATGCCATATGGAGGCAGTACAGAATCAAACCAATATCCCATAAGACTGTTCCTGGCACAAACGGTGCCATTCTGAGGTGAGTCACTAAACTGTCGTTACCCTTATCAGCTCTGATATCGGATATGACACTGTATGGTACATACACTGCTAAAAGGAAGAGGAACATGATCCACGAGCCCAAAATTAACAAGACTATCATGTGTGCTCTTCTTGTTAGCCGGATTTTCGATCTCTCCAGTTTTTCAAAGTAAACCTGTGCGTTGTTTCTCCACGACATATTAAGGGCAGTTTGGAAACAGACGTTGTAGAAATGTAATATGAAAAACATGACTTTGCTTGCCTCTTTCGGTGAAGTCAAGTTTTTCCAGTTGGTTAGCCATCCTACTCGTCCAGTGTGGAACCATCCAAGTATCACAGTAAGCACTGTGATTACAAGAGATAGGACGTTTAAGCAAATCCCACAACCGTTGTCCCTTTTACCGTACTTGCAATTAACTCCACTGTAATTTAGTAAAGTCACTAGCAGTTTGAATGTCTTTTGAAAGGCGTATCCCTTGACTGCAATCAACTTATTTTCCATGTTTCAGTTGGAATCAGTAACAGTAAATTGGTCTCATAGCCGATACCGGACAGACACCCTGATCTACAGCGCTCTACCAATAAAATACAACAACCCGTGCGGATTTATTGAGCTATTTTACCATTGCCATGGGGACAGGACATTATCACTTTGTGATCATACCTTGGGCCAACCATTCGGTGTCTATTCGATACTCTTTTGTAAACACAAACTTGTCTTCATTCACCCAAGTTATAATCCTGCTAATGCGATGTGATTTGAAACATCACGAATTGTCAACATGACGGTGCAGTAAAGGGAAATTCTGTGTTAGGGATCTCGTTACTAGTCTCTTTTGTTGCAATAACAATGGCTATGTCATCATGACCACGGTGTGTTTGTAATAGTTCTGTAAGGTGTGTTTTCACATGGGTGTTAATGGGTACTTGTAAAATGCAATTATACTTTCACTACGATTCTCAGTGACGCTTAATTAATATTTAGTGTAAGTATTTTCCACGTTTCCTTCATGTTGTCCAGTGTCAGTTTAGCCTTAATTATTATTTAGTGTAAGTATTTTGTCGCAATAACGGGAAACAGAAAGAAGTGTACGAAGGCGGCCTAGGCAGGCATGCAACATGCTTTGAACCTCAGCCAGCATCAAGCTGTTTTGAATACAAAGCATTTCTGTCTTTTCTCGTTTTCAATGTTCCATGATTGGACGTCACATGTGAAAAATCTCCATATGGGTATGGTTCAGTTTTAGCTTGTTAAACACTGATTGCGTGCCTTTTGTTAAACGGTTTAGGCGAACATGGTAGTCGACTATCTCAGTATCTATATGACATAGTTGTCAAAAATAGTGTATGTGTCAGACAGGATATGAAACCGGTGTTGTACATATTGTGTTAAACATTCCCGTGCTGATGAAACATTTTTGGGGGATGGTATAGTGTATAGAAGACAGGGAACTTTTTCTCTGGAGTGGTTTCTTTTTGATCAGCACGTTATACCTGTGAAGGGTACATGTGTGCTGTTCGATCTCAGGTACAGCGTGATCAATTAGGCCTCCCAAACAGGAGTTAAATGATATAAACGTCACTGGCACAGGCTAAATTGAATATCAAGCGATCGAACTTTTATCTTGTTTGTAAACAAACGTGCTTCTTCTGTAATCAATTCTGTGCATGCCAGTTTGTCTGTTTACCTTTCTCTCTCTCTCGTGAGACATCGGGGGCTCAGGCTCGCTGACCTGGTTGGCACATGTCATCGTATCCCAACTGTGTATATTGATGATCAGGTTGTTGATCACTTGATTGTCTGGTCCCGTGCTGAGTGCGGCGTTAACAACAGCCAAACAGACAGTCAGTCTTTACCTTAGCCTAACTTTGGTGTCTGGAAAGAAACTGATGTTTTACAGTCTTTACCTTAGCCTAAGATTGGTGTCTGGAATGAAACTGATGTTACAGTCTTTACCCTAGCCTAAGATTGGTGTCTGGAAAGAACCTGATGTTTTAGAGTCTTTACCTTATCCTAAGATTGGTGTCTGGAAAGAAATTGTTGTTTTACAGTCTTTACCTTAGCCTAAGACTGGTGTCTGGAAAGAAACTGATGTTTTACAGTCTTTACCATAGCCTAAGATTGGTGTCTGGAAAGAAACTGATGTTACAGTCTTTACCTTAGCCTAAGATTGGAGTCTGGAAAGAAACTGATATTTTATAGTCTTTACGTTAGCCTGAGATTGGTGTCTGGAAAGAAACTGATGTTTCACATATTTACCTAAGCCTAAGATTGGTGTCTGGAAAGAAACTGATGTTTTACAGTCTTTACCTTAGCCTAAGATTGGTGTCTGGAAAGAAACTGATGTTTTACAGTTTTTACCTTAGCCTAAGATTGGTGTCTGGAATGAAACTGATGTTACAATCTTTACCCTAGCCTAAGATTGGTGTCTGGAAAGAAACTGATGTTTTAGAATCTTTATCTTATCCTAAGATTGGTGTCTGGAAAGATACTATTGTTTTACAGTCTTTACCTTAGCCTAAGATTGTCGTCTGGAAAGAAACTGATGTTTTACAGTCTTTACCATAGCCTAAGATTGGTGTCTGGAAAGAACTGATGTTACAGTTTTTACCTTAGCCTAAGATTGGAGTCTGGAAAGAAACTGATATTTTATAGTCTTTACCTTAGCCTAAGATTGGTGTCTGGAAAGAAACTGATGTTTTACAGTCTTTACCTTAGCCTAAGATTAGTGTCTGGAAAGAAACTGATGTTTTACAGTCTTTACCTTAGCCTAAGATTGGTGTCTGGAAAGAAACTGATGTTTTATAGTCTTTACCTTAGCCTGGGATTGGTGTCTGGAGAGAAACTGATGTTACAGTCTTTACCTTAGCCTAAGATTGGTGTCTGGGAAGAACCTGATGTTTTACAGTCTTTACCTTAGCCTAAGATTGGTGTCTGGAAAGAAACTGATGTTTTACAGTCTTTACCTTAGCCTAAGATTGGTGTCTGGGAAGAACCTGATGTTTTACAGTCTTTACCTCAGCCTTAGATTGGTGTCTGGAGAGAAACTGATGTTTTACATATTTACCTTAGCCTAAGATTGGTGTCTGGAAAGAAACTGATGTTACAGTCTTTACCTTAGCCTAAGATTGGAGTCTGGAAAGAAACTGATGTTTTATAGTCTTTACCTTAGCCTAAGATTGGTGTCTGGACAGAAACTGATGTTACAGTCTTTACCATATCCTAAGATTGGAGTCTGGAAAGAAACTGATGTTACAGTCTTTACATTAGCCTAAGATTGGAGTCTGGAGAGAAACTGATGTTTCATAGTCTTTACATTAGCCTAAGATTGGTGTCTGGAAAGAAACTGATGTTTTAGAGACTTTGCCTTAGCCTGAGATTGGTGTCTGGAAAGAACCTGATGTTTTACAGTCTTTACCATAGCCTAAGATTGGTGTCTGGAAAGAACTGATGTTACAGTTTTTACCTTAGCCTAAGATTGGAGTCTGGAAAGAAACTGATATTTTATAGTCTTTACCTTAGCCTAAGATTGTCGTCTGGAAAGAAACTGATGTTTTACAGTCTTTACCATAGCCTAAGATTGGTGTCTGGAAAGAACTGATGTTACAGTTTTTACCTTAGCCTAAGATTGGAGTCTGGAAAGAAACTGATATTTTATAGTCTTTACCTTAGCCTAAGATTGGTGTCTGGAAAGAAACTGATGTTTTACAGTCTTTACCTTAGCCTAAGATTAGTGTCTGGAAAGAAACTGATGTTTTACAGTCTTTACCTTAGCCTAAGATTGGTGTCTGGAAAGAAACTGATGTTTTATAGTCTTTACCTTAGCCTGGGATTGGTGTCTGGAGAGAAACTGATGTTACAGTCTTTACCTTAGCCTAAGATTGGTGTCTGGGAAGAACCTGATGTTTTACAGTCTTTACCTTAGCCTAAGATTGGTGTCTGGAAAGAAACTGATGTTTTACAGTCTTTACCTTAGCCTAAGATTGGTGTCTGGGAAGAACCTGATGTTTTACAGTCTTTACCTCAGCCTTAGATTGGTGTCTGGAGAGAAACTGATGTTTTACATATTTACCTTTTAGCCTAAGATTGGTGTCTGGAAAGAAACTGATGTTACAGTCTTTACCTTAGCCTAAGATTGGAGTCTGGAAAGAAACTGATGTTTTATAGTCTTTACCTTAGCCTAAGATTGGTGTCTGGACAGAAACTGATGTTACAGTCTTTACCATATCCTAAGATTGGAGTCTGGAAAGAAACTGATGTTACAGTCTTTACATTAGCCTAAGATTGGAGTCTGGAGAGAAACTGATGTTTCATAGTCTTTACATTAGCCTAAGATTGGTGTCTGGAAAGAAACTGATGTTTTAGAGACTTTGCCTTAGCCTGAGATTGGTGTCTGGAAAGAACCTGATGTTTTACAGTCTTTACCTCAGCCTTAGATTGGTGTCTGGAGAGAAACTGATGTTTTACATACTTACCTTAGCCTAAGATTGGTGTCTGGAAAGAAACTGATGTTTTACAGTCTTTACCTTAGCCTAAGATTGGTGTCTGGAAAGAAACTGATGTTTTACAGTCTTTACCTTAGCCTAAGATTGGACTCTGGAAAGAAACTGATGTTACAGTCTTTACATTAGCCTAAGATTGGTGTCTGGAAAGAACCTGATGTTTTACAGTCTTTACCTTAGCCTGAGATTGGAGTCTGGAAAGAAACTGATGTTACAGTCTTTACCTTAGCCTATGATTGGTGTCTGGGAAGAAACGGATGTTTTACTGTCTTTACCTTATCCTAAGATTGGTGTCTGGAGAGAAACTGATGTTTTACAGTCGTTACCTTAGCCTAAGATTGGAGTCTGGAAAGAAACTGATGTTTTACAGTCTTTACCTTATCCTAAGATTGGTGTCTCGAATGAAACTGATGTTACAGACTTTACCTTTGCCTAAGATTGGTGTCTGGAAAGAACCTGATGTGTTATTCAATAGGCAGGACACCTTCATAATCAAGTGGATAAACGCCTGATAGCAGTATGTTTATGCTTCCATCTTCTGCATGCCGCACACTAACAAATACATCAAAAGATGGTAAGTCTGCTCCCTTCCTCCGAATGAGGGTTCGTCGTGTAGGTGATAAAAACCAGGAGTGTTCTGGTCATGGTAAAATGCATTACCCAACTTGCTTTGGGGGAAGGGGGGGGGGGAGCTAAAAGAGAGTAACAGCTATGTGTCAGTGATTGTGCAGGGTGAATTTGTTACCCCTGCTTTGGATGTGACATAAGTTTACCCAGCACACCAATCATGGCCAAGCAGAGCAATCTCATGACCACCGGTGAACATATTTCACCAGATAAATTAATGAATTATATTCATATCATTTGTTATAAACTGAGTTTTAATTCTAATTGAGTGAACTATGTCAATGCCAAGTATTATAAAGTATGGAGATTTCCTTGTTTCTCCAAACGTTCAGTAAACATTCGTTTCATTCCCAATGGACGCGGCGGTCAGTACTTGGTCTACAGGGGCTATAAAATTAGTATCAAGAACAGGAGGGTGAAGGGTGATCATGGCCGTGAAATGTGGAACCATTTCAGAACGGAAGACAACAAATCATGTAGGAGGTGGTATCGTAAAGTGAGTGAATGTTTGCCGAAAGTCACTCCAACTTTTTTAAGGAGCAAGCCTGGGTAGAGGCATATTTTTCTACAGCAAAGACAGTGCCAGACCTCCACCTAGGAAGAGAGGATATGCTACACTGAACCATGCCTTAGAAAGATACAAGAGAGAGTCAAAGTGTGAAAGCTGTGCTGCGAAATATTGATGTAATATGTCATATGATGTTGATGTTGTATTAAGTTGTATGACTGGATTACTTGTATATATGATTAATAAATATAGACAAACATTGAGTCAGTAGCAGTAGTATTATATAACATGCACTTAGCAGTCGAACTTCCACAGTAGGCTGGGAATCCAGCGTGAAACAAGTTGATCTTTTGTTTTAACGTTTTTATTTCCCATTACATGTTTACATGACATTAGAATTATGAATAGATGTTCACATATACAAGGCATACATAAATAGATAGTATTTACAGGTTTGGCATAGGGCCTTATTCGGTGCTACATTGACCATTCTTTCTTTGCAGATATTACATATATATAAGTAGGCATAACTACATAATACACAAGTAGGCATCAGTACATAATGTTTGACTGCCTCTGGTAACATGCAAGGTATAAGTCATTTAACCGTACCCATTATTTCTCAACAGATGATTACATATACATAAGTATACACATAGTAACGTGTATGAAAACGTCTACAGCATGTTTGACTGTTTCTATTCACCTGCAAGGCATAAATCAGTTTTACATTCGTGTGTACTCTTTAAAGTTTACTATTAAATATTGAGCTGCATGTCTAAAAATCGTGTCGATCTTCATGCAATGCTAGAGCTGAGGTACAGGTGCTTGCACCGCTTATATGGTCTGAATACTTTCTGGAAGGTTCTACCCCATAATGTAGCTGCTTCAGAAGCTTCCAGATGACTCCAACTTCCAGGCTAAACATAGTAGCTGGCACACCACTGCCTTTCACAGAATCCTAGCATGACCTAAATGTGACGGTGATCCAATCCGTGATCTATATTTTGTTGTCAGCTATAATATTGTGGTTCGATTATCTGATTATGTTATATCCACGATTCCTGCAAAAATAAACCTCTGAGATATGGGAACGATTTAATACAATATTGTGGAGCGTATCAGATATCCTCTCACGCAACTGTTAGACATGTCGGTGAGACTCTCAAAACCTGGGGTTATGCTGTCTAAAAAAAGTCTTGCAGTAAAACTTTTTGATTTAATGTTATAGGAAATTATCAGTATATAACTGTTCCTGCATGAGTATTTTAGGACAAGCATACGTTTACATTTACATCTGTTTACTGCAGTAAGCCGTCAAGTATATACTAAGGACAATTACTGCCAAAGACACATTTGGACATAATGTAATATGTGAGATGACCAATTATTAAATAGCGAAGAAAGCCCCCATACATGCATCTTGCTCAACATTTTCAATGAAAACCGGTCAAGCTTCATGCGCTCATGATCACTGAGATGCGTAGGCCTTCCATCAAGTGGCTGAAACAGTCGTACAATATCATCCTATTATTCCCAAGTATTTGATTAGTTTGTCTTTCGCAGATGGTTTTCGCCATTTTCGTTTTGGATACAACTTGGAGTGTGTAAAATATTCAAATCAATAGTGAGATATTGACCCTATTTCACTAACATTTTGTGACTTATATATGTTCCCAAATGAAAGTTGGTCATGTTTCGCAATTTAGGTTTATTCAACGGGATACAGATATTTTCAGAAATACACCTAGCATATTGTGTATGAATTTCAAATACAACACATTGACATAGTATAACCAGTTGCTACCATGTAGACCCGTATCGTGATCGCGTATTTCCTTTGCAATGCTGCCGTATCTATTATAATTACAAGCCGTAATTAGATGCTGTTTGTGGAGTCAGTTGGATATGTCATTATACGGGACACAAACTGCTAAAAGAAAGGAGCGTATGATCCATGAGCCCAAAATCGACCGTAGAGTTATGTGCGCTCTTTTTGTAAGCCGGATTTTCGATCTCTCCAGTAGACCCTTGGGTATTGTCTCCAAGAAACATTAACGACAGTTTGGAAACAGACGTAGTAGAAATATAGGATAAAACCATGGTTTTGTTTGCCTCCTTCGGTGAAGTCAAGTTCTTCCAGTTGGTTAGCAATTCTACCCGCACAGTCTCAAACCATCCCAGTACCAACGTAAGCACTGTAGTTACAAAAGACATGACACCTAAGCATTTTCCATGAACTTTGTCTCCAGTGGGATACAATTTATATAATAATCCACAATTATTTATTACAGTCATCAGAGGTTTGAATGCCCCTTAAAAGCCGCAATCCTTAACTGAAATCATCTTCCCTTCCATGTTGCTGTTGGTATCAGAAAAATAAATCTTTGCTATTGCCTATGCTGGGCTACAACTGATCCACAGTGCCAACTCAATCAGTGAAATAAAGTAAAACGTGTGGTTTGGAAAAGTTCTTTTCACTATTGCCATGGAGACTCGACATTATCACTCCGTGAATCTGTTTGGTTAACCATTACCTTTTCAACAGATACGTTGGCTCCTGTGAGTGAGTGAGATTAGTTTACACCGCACTCAGCAATATAACAGCTATATGGCGGCGGTCTGTAAATAATCGACATCAGCATCGATCTGCGCAATTGGGAACCGATGACATGTGTCAACGACGTCAGCGAGTCGGACCACCCGATCCCGTTAGTCGCCTCTTACGACAAGCATGGGTTACTGAAGATCAATATTCTAACCTGGACCTTCACTGGTCTTGGCTCCTGTTGGCGTATATTTGTTATCGTTCAGTTTCAGTTGCTATCCTAATGTGATTGAAATATTCGTTAGGCTAGCTTTCCTCAGCACCTGATACAGTGCAGTTTGTATATGCGTTGTCTGATTATATGCATTAGGCCTCACGTCTAAAGTTGTTCTGTTTCAGGTCCTGCTCAATGATGAAGAGAACTCTTAGTTGCAGCATCTGCCTTTCTGAATAAATTCATCGCAAATAAACTTCTTTGAGTTTCGTATTTGAAACGTTTTGCATGAACAACTTGTTCCAGGTTCTGCTGGATGAAGAGGTTTAGTTTCAGTCTTTGCTTTTCTGAATGCATAAAATAAAATAACATATAACGTCACTTCTTTGAGTGGCATACCCATGTATTTAGAAGCTGGAGAGTCAGTTAAGGACGAACTTTATGGATGAACAGCTTCTTTGTTCACATCCTTGTGTCGTTGGCAAGCAAATATATTTGTTTGATATTTGATCTATCACAACGAGGAACTGGGCTTTAAATTAAGTTTACAAAGCATGTCTCATGTACAGCACGAGACACAGTAGGTTGACTAACTCCATGGTCATCACCATTACATACCTGTTGCTAGGAAGCGCAATGTCAAAAATGTTTTCACAGTGGCATCGACTGCGTGATTTCTTGCTGTGTTAGGCTGAATGGCATTTGAGACCAAATCAATCACAAACTGTATGCCTCCCCTGTCTTGAGCGATACCGTTTAATGAGTTCTTCATCACTTAAGTCCTCAAAACGGTTACTTCTTGGACGGTAAATTCTTCTATTGGCATGTCTGGCGGCCATTTTTGTCAACTGACTTAAGTTACATACATAGAGTTAAGCCTAGCCAACAGCAGGTAAGTCGAAAATTGCGCAAACTTAAGTCTAATACTTTTTGTGAATATGACTAAGACAAAACAGAAGTCTTAAGTCAAAACTTAAGTTTTTATTGAGAACTTAAGTCATTTGTTAGACTTAAGTCCTTTTAAGAATACCGCCCCAGGGCCCCGTTCCACAAAGCGATCGTAGCACTAAGGTGATCGTAACTCCCATACCCTAACATAGACTAACGACAGTCGTAGCACTAAGGTGATCGTAACTCCCATACCCTAACATAGACTTACGACAGTCGTAGCACTAAGGTGATCGTAACTCCCATACTCTAATATAGACTTACGGCAGTCGTAGCGCTAAGGTGATCGAAACTCCCATACCCTAACACAGACTAACGACAGTCGTAGCACTAAGGTGATCGTAACTCCCATACCCTAATATAGACTAACGACAGCCGTAGCACTAAGGTGATCGTAACTCCCATACCCTAATATAGACTTACGGCAGTCGTAGCGCTAAGGTGATCGTAACTCCCATACCCTAACATAGACTAACCACAGTCGTAGCACTAAGGTGATCGTAACTCCCATACTCCAACATAGACTAACGACAGTCGTAGCACTAAGGTGATCGTAACTCCCATACCCTAACATAGACTAACCACAGTCGTAGCACTAAGGTGATCGTAACTCGCATACCCTAACATAGACTTACGACAGTCTTAGCACTAAGGTGACCGTAACTCCCATACCCTAACATAAACTAACGACAGTCGTAGCACTAAGGTGATCGTAACTCCCATACCCTAACATAGACTAACGACAGTCGTAGCACTAAGGTGATCGTAACTCCCATACCCTAACATAGACTTACGACAGTCGTAGCACTAAGATGATCGTAACTCCCATACCCTAACATAGACTAACGACAGTCGTAGCACTAAGGTGATCGTAACTCCCATACCCTAACATAGACTTACGACAGTCGTAGCACTAAGATGATCGTAACTCCCATACCCTAACATAGACTAACCACAGTCGTAGCACTAAGGTGATCGTAACTCCCATACCCTAATATAGACTTACGGCAGTCGTAGCGCTAAGGTGATCGTAACTCCCATACCCTAACATAGACTAACGACAGTCGTAGCGCTAAGGTGATCGTAACTCCCATACCCTAACACAGACTAACGACAGTCGTAGCACTAAGGTGATCGTAACTCCCATACCCTAATATAGACTAACGACAGCCGTAGCACTAAGGTGATCGTAACTCCCATACCCTAATATAGACTTACGGCAGTCGTAGCGCTAAGGTGATCGTAACTCCCATACCCTAACATAGACTAACCACAGTCGTAGCACTAAGGTGATCGTAACTCCCATACTCCAACATAGACTAACGACAGTCGTAGCACTAAGGTGATCGTAACTCCCATACCCTAACATAGACTAACCACAGTCGTAGCACTAAGGTGATCGTAACTCGCATACCCTAACATAGACTTACGACAGTCTTAGCACTAAGGTGACCGTAACTCCCATACCCTAACATAAACTAACGACAGTCGTAGCACTCAAGGTGATCGTAACTCCCATACCCTAACATAGACTAACGACAGTCGTAGCACTAAGGTGATCGTAACTCCCATACCCTAACATAGACTTACGACAGTCGTAGCACTAAGATGATCGTAACTCCCATACCCTAACATAGACTAACGACAGTCGTAGCACTAAGGTGATCGTAACTCCCATACCCTAACATAGACTTACGACAGTCGTAGCACTAAGATGATCGTAACTCCCATACCCTAACATAGACTAACCACAGTCGTAGCACTAAGGTGATCGTAACTCCCATACCCTAATATAGACTTACGGCAGTCGTAGCGCTAAGGTGATCGTAACTCCCATACCCTAACATAGACTAACGACAGTCGTAGCGCTAAGGTGATCGTAACTCCCATATCCTAACATAGACTAACGACAGCTTTGTGAAACGGGGCCCTTGGGCCGGATTCACTAAACTTCTTAAATTTTTTTTAGTTTTTATGCTTCTTAGAAGCTTTATGAATACCGCCCCAGGGGCCGGATTCACTAAACTTCTTAGAATTTTCTTAGTTTTTATGCTTAAGTTTCCTTAAGAATTCTTAGCTGAGAATTTATCTTAAGTAACAATCCACCAAGCCACTAAGCATATATCTTAGCTGAGATATTTTTAAATTCTTAGAATTTTCTTGGTGAGAAACGCATGGGATTATAGCTGATAAAGGATGACTTCTTTGAGTGAGAGGTGAAATTTCATTGGAAATGAGACTTACTACAAATCGTATACCATCAATTTCCAATGAAATTTCACCTCTCACTCAAAAAAGTCATCCTTTATCAGCTACTGAGAAAGTTCTACTGACGCTGCGTTACTTTGCAACGGGCAAAATGCAGCTGTGTAATGCGGACCACATTGGTGTTTCACAGTCTTCAGTGAATAGGGCCATTAACCAAACAATAACTGCACTGTCTGCCCCTGCCATTGTTCGACAGTTCGTTTTGTTTCCTACCAGTCCGACTGAAATCCGACGAAACCTACTTGGTTTCTATGGCATCGCTAATTTTCCCGGAGTGGTTGGGGTTATAGATGGCACCCACATTCAGATTATGGCACCATCCCAACACGAACCTGCTTATGTGAACAGAAAGCAGTACCACAGCACCAATACTCAGGTTGTCTTTGACCACAGATCACACATCATTGATATTGTTGCGAAATGGTCCACTCATGACTCGCGCATACTGACCGAGAGCGGCGTTTGTGCTTTGTTCTCTCGCCACCTGATGCCTGCCGGCTGCCACCTGCTTGAAGACAGTGGATACCCATGTAGAGACTGGCTCCTCACCCCCTTATCTTCAGCCAAATCCCGGCTCTCAGACAGCATACAACAGGTAAATCGAATCTTGCAAACGACATGACTTTTGGTTAGTCAATTAGAGTTATGCCCCCTGTCAAATATGACTATAAAAGTGTTACTGGGGTGAATTAAAAAACTGATGTTTTTCTTTCCTGGAACAATCTACAATCCTAGAATACATCATAAACTTTCTGACAAATACGTAATGAAATGACAGTAAACATAAAAGAATGCTTTAGGGCTGAATAGATTATTTATCTACATCTATATCATGTTATTTATTTACATGCCAGTTAGAAATTGCAAAATATGTTATTGCAGATTTTAAAATAATCTTCATAACGTTTGAATTTTTGACAGAGTTCATAAGAGGACACGCAGCATAGTGGAGAGGGAAATAGGGCAACTCAAGCGGCGCTTTCATGTGTTGCATGGAGAAATTAGATTAACCCCAGAAAAAAACATGCAAGGTAATAAAATAATAAATGTGGAAGAGTTATTCATCTGTGTAAAACCAATGTTATTTGTAATTAAACTGTGCTTTATTACTTAACTGTTAATTATATATGCAATACTTACAGGTTTAATGCAATATAAGATGAGAATAATCTGCTAAAAAAGTAAATTCATAAACATGTTCACAAGTAGAAAATAATCTTATATAACATTTATATTTGGTGTATGTTTATGATTCTTAAAATGTATTTGATGTATTTCTTGTATGTGTGTGGGCTTCTATGCATGTGTATGTATGTTAAGTGTTAATATATATGTTTTTAAACACTCAATTTATATCTTCTTAAAATCATCCATTAAAAGGATTGACATTATTCAAACAATCTGACGCCAAATAAAGATTCGTGTTATATCTAAGAACTGTTTCCTAAAAATAAAAAATATGGTCCAGTTGGATGTCGGTGTTGTTTATATTGTTCATCAGCAGAAATTAACTCGTAGAAATGACAACAGATAAAGGATGTTCAGAATGATGGTGTTCCAGCGAAACATATACAAATATATTAGAAGTAATATACAGAAATGAGAAACAAGATATCTTACCGGTATGTGGCCCCACACAACACTATTGGCAAAATAATAACAAGATAACAATTTTAAATGAAAAGAACTTTTATTTACATATAATTGTCTTTCACAACAGGTGATCACATGTTGTGCAGTTTTGCACAACATATGCAAGTTGTGAAACATCCCCTTGCCTGATGGTGAGTCGATTGACCCAGATGACGGCAACCAACCACAGATTGTGCCACAGTTGTCTGGACATAACCTGATTTACAGGGATCACTTTGCCAACACTCACTTCTAGGGTAAGGCAAATTATTAGATATTTTCATCAACATGACAGTAAAATACCAAAATAACTTAACTTTAATATAAACATCATTTAAAACTCACCAAGAATGCAATAGATATTTTCATTCTGTGGTTGCCATATGTCCAGATTCTTGCAAAGACTTTAACATTAAATAAAATTGATGAGGTAATCTACAACTTGGAAGGGTTAAAAGTCTACACAAATAATTTCCAACATTATATACAGTAATTGTGTTTGAATATTTTAAAATATTAACATCTGACATATGATTATATTTCAATAAGGTATTTGTTTCTAATATTAACATATAAAGCACATTCCAGCAAAATATGATATTCGTCCTCAATAATATTTACATTATTATTTTTACAGTGGCTACACAGCCTTAGATGTCTATCAGCATTAGTGTATCTTCCTGTTTCTATAGCAATTTTAATATTTGAGCAGCTAAATCTGGAAATAGCATTTCTTACATGTAAAGGTAAATCACAACATCAGTAATTTTCAACATTCAACAAATATTTGTAGGTTTTGTAGAGATAACATTTAGGTGAAGATTCTACATAGGAGTACCATGACTCCTGTAAATTATCGCAAAACCTCTGTTTGAACATAGATATGAAAGCCTATGAATCTGCAATATTGTGGCTAAGCCAAGCATAACCCAAACCAAATTGAAATAGTATCTGTTTAACCTTACTAGCCCATGTAATTCTCCCACACTCATCGAGTGCCTTAAGCATCATGTAGGACTGACATGGTAATCTATATTTGGGTAGCTGCAATAAGTGAAACCAGTACTTGATAACCTATAGAAGCATGAGTAGTCTTCTACTCTTCCATAAATTTCTCTGGTTTGTGTTCCGTCATTTTATTTTTAGTTCAAGAACCTCAATTTCTAATTTCATCTTCTTATGATACAGTTCATCACATTCAAGGCATGGTTCAAGATTGGATCTCCTTGCTGGGGGAGCACATCTTCTACTACTTGCTGCTGCAGTGACTGTGTGTACGGCCTTGACAGTGGAAACTGCTGCATCACTCGGATTGCTTGGAGTAACCGCCACATCTGCCACATCTGCAACACTGGTGACCATTTCCAGGCACCATCCCACAGCTGTCAGTGCCTGGATGTCTAAAAATGACATGGCATCACTGAAATTTAAATAAACTATAATCAGTTTTACTTGTTATCATGTATTCAGGTCACAGTTTATATGCAGTTATTCATTTTCATATTATGTCAAGGCTAAGGGTCTTTCATATAGGTAAGACTAAGTAGGGATCACTTTTAGAAGGGTTTTGGGTATAATACCCCATGAAAATTATAAATATCAAACATTAAAGGCAGTCAAGGGATAAATGTTGGAAAGAGAGCTTTATTAATCTTCTTGATATGTGATTTTTACATTTTGGATTTCGTCAATAGTTTATTTTGAAAATAGAATTTGTTATCAATATTTGGAATGTGATGCAACCAATTTTATTGAAGGAATTATCTAATGACATACAGTAAAGCTGAATGTTTTGACAAACCTTGACTGAGTAGACTCATTTATCTGCAGTAGAGTTGAGTCCATTGAATCTGGTATTCCTGATATGGACACATTGTCCTTCCCAAGTATGTCCCACACGACTTCTGCTGTTTCAGTTAAACGTGGACAAGGTGACGGCCCACCACCTGCAATGTATAGATAATTTCATAATTACCCATGGATTGAAACATAATCAGACGTAAGCGAAATGCATATTTTTCATGAGGGTCTATTCAACTTATTTTGTTAGGGGGAATTTTTTGGGGTGAATATATTTTGTTCAATTCAAGACCCTGTAAACAGCCTAATTTGCACACTGACCAATGTCATTTATCACTTGCACTTCTTTTGGTAAGCTCTAAATAATGTCACATAAGTAATAATATGATCTGACATTGCCTATATAATCTATACTCATACATCATTCTCTCATTATTATTATTACCATTGTGGCAGACACCAGTTCTGAATAGTTTGTTGTGAATAGTATATATTGTAAATAATATATTATGATACATATGTATCACTGATTGCCATCTGTATCATTGGTGCCAGAAAGTGATAATTAATTATTGTATTGAGAACATGTAATGTACTTTATAACAATGATCCATGTTCATTGTATACCTAATGTATAGTACCCATACATAGAGTTATCGCACTTGATGAATTCTTTATGTAATCAAGACAATGATTTTATGCCTCATTAACAAAGATATTTATATGCGAATGTGAATGTGTAATTGTAAGTTACTCGTATGTGAAAGATGCATCATGTTTTTATGATATTACCTTATGTTATTGTTTTGTGTATTGCAGGGTGTCGTTAAATCTCTAACTGCAAATAAAACCTCACACCCGTAGCCTGTGTTTGAACGCCATTCTTACCCATCACAACCCGGTTACACCATGACCATTTATTACTCAATTTATACTCCTTCAAAGTGATCACTTTTCATCACACACAGACTGTCCAAAATCAAAAGTATGGACCATAAATCTATATTTGAGCTCTTACCTGTAGATACAGCCCCTTTCTTATATGCTACACTTTCAGACTTGGACTTCGACTGGGTATTATGCCACTTTTTCTCCACTTCGTCATTTGTCCTGACACATCCTGGGAGAAAATGAAAAAAAACATTTCATGAAACAATTGAGGACACAAATATGAAATCAAATATTTTCATTTACATTAAATTCACATTTTTAAATTCATGATGTAATGGTATTGACAACCCAATTCTGATATTAACAAAGGTTCAGTCTGAAGGTATGATAAGAGACCACTTTGCCCACTAATGTTAGTCACATTTCACAATATTAGTGCTATTTTCAACATACTATTGTTAATATTAACATGAAAACATATAAACGTTGACTCTGTGTGTGCCTCTGGTTGGAATTGAACCAACTCCACAAAATGGACTGCCATTCAAAAGCTTTAAGGGAGTCAAAATAATGAACAATAAATCATAGGGGTCAGTGTTTGATTAAATAAAATAATGGTACACATGAGAAATATTCTGCAAACACAACAAAACAAATGGGTCATTTCTGCAGTACAATAAAAGGATAATGTGTGAGAATGTGTGAGTCTTTCACACTGGGTAAAATAAAATGAAAATGTGTGAGTCTTTCACACTGGGTAAAATAAAATGATACATGTGTGATTACTTCACACTTGGGTGAAATAGAATGTTTCATGTGTGATTCCTTCACATGAAAACCTGCGATAGAAATATCTTACCTGCCTTGATAAATACCTGAATATCAACCTATATTTCTAAGATAGATTTACAGAATTATCAACATGTCAAACCAACCCTAATTCACTGTTATCATTTTCATTCACAAAAACATCTACATTTGACTAGATACAACAAAACTGGCCCAAATACATTACTCAAATGTTATTTCAATGAACATACTAAGCATGTCGGTTGTAGTATACTTGTAAGCTATTACAACAGAAGATGTGTAACATTTGATTTCAGTATTTGTTAATTCAAATGATTATAATCAGTTGATATGCACAAACAATATGATGTTTGAATGCATAAATCCAATATCACTCGTCAAAGTTTTGATGGTAAGAGCTCAGCCCGTAACCCCCGCTTGAAATGTATTCTATTTATTAGGATTATTTCAAGGGTTTAGGGTAATGTTTGGGGTTGGATTTTAGGGTTTTAGGTTAGGTATAGCCTGTTTATAAAAACATAGGCGGATATTCTCAGGCATATAATGATTAGAAATAAATACGGGCGGAAATCCTTCCGTTTTGAGATGGGTGATCGAAAATAGCACATATGAAACTTGCACTTACTTCAACGTTTAACTTCTTTCCAAATCAATAAAAAATACATTAATTATTGTAGGAGGCAAATACTTTACAGTTACATATATAAGGTGATAACATTTTAAAGTGCACTCAAAATTTACGATCGTCACTTACCTGTGAAGGTGGCATTGATCTGCTTAGTAATATGCGTCCAAATTTCCTTCTTTCGCGCAGATGTCACGCCCTGTCCAAACTTGCCGAGTAACACAGCCTTGTTTTCCTCAACAAGGCGAGTTAAGTACAACGTCTGTTCGGCCGTCCAGTTGGGTTTTCTGACACTTTTCTTCTCCATTCTGATTGTTGTCGTCTGCGTAACTTTTTTTCTATCTCCACGCGAGGAGAGTTCAACTATGCTATTAATAGATACGGGGATTTCCATACGTCATCTAAGAATATTTCTTAGCATAAATTTGTATCCCATAATCCCATGCGTTTCTCACTAAGAAAATTCTAAGAATTTTAAAATATCTCAGCTAAGATTTATGCTTAGTTGCGTGGTGGATTGCTACTTAAGATAAATTCTCAGCTAAGAATTCTTAAGGAAACTTAAGCATAAAAACTAAGAAAATTCTAAGAGTTTAGTGAATCCGGCCCCTGGGGCGGTATTCATAAAGCTTCTAAGAATTTTCTTAAGAATTAAGAATTCTTAAATCCACTAAGTTAGTGTGGGTTAAGAAAGAAACTAAGAATTTTTCTTAAACTTAAGAATTATTAAGGAAACTTAAGTGAAAAACTAAGAAAATTCTGAGAAGCTTTATGAATACCGCCCCTATTTGTTCAATTGTTTAGCCTGCATCTCTTTGTTGTCTTATTACTGTTGTTGTTGTTACATGTACATATATATGCTCTCCGCCTCATACCATTCATTCACCTGATGAAGGAGTAAGGATATACTCCGAAACGTTGTGTTCCCCATAATAAAGAAGTTGACATCCATAAAACTTCTCTTCCTTATGTGTATCAATTGTAAATGCCACCCCAATACCTGTGTATCGTAAGTTATTCATTATTATTTTGCTGCTATTTGACCCAATTTTGCCTGTTTACTTTCTTTTGAACGCCAGTTTAGTTTGGAATTACGATCATGTCTTCTACTGGCATCGCTTGTCCATCAGCAGATTTACATCGTGAAAACCTTTCCACGTGACCAGAATAGGTCAGTGAAATGTTGAATGATAACGAAACGAAAAAGTGATACAATTATATCTGGCAATACTTTCTTTTCAGTTTTGACTATCATGTAGTAGCTTCATATTATAACATTTTACTGGTATCTTGATGATGGTATATGAAGTATTTACTACCAGTGTTTTCGGTCATGGATTTCCTTCTTTGCGGTCTACGTTTAGTTGTATATCTTCACAATACTATCTATGTCATGTATTGTCTTTTGCAGGACATATATTGTGTTCGTGAACTTTACTATATCATCCGGAATTCGAAGAAATTTGTCACTGGTTTCGGGATACAACTGTGCAACAATACCGTGCCCTGTATACCCATGAAGGTCTGGGTTAGAGTTGCTCTTCAGTAACCCATGCTTTAGGCGACTAACGGGATAGGGTGATCAGGCTCGCTGACTTGGTTGACACATGTCATGGTATCCCAGTTGCGGAGATGCATGCTCATGCTGTTGATCACTGGGTTGTCTGGCCCAGACTTGATTGTTTACAGACCGCCGCTATATAGCTGGAATATTGCTGAGATCAGCGTAAAACTACACTCTCTCACTCACTCACCGTACCCTGCACTATGACCATTTAGAGTTTGTGGTTTAGTATACAGTAGTTCACTGTATGTGGTGTTTGGATCATGTCATATCATATAAACAAATCACGGTTACAATGCGTTCATTTATATTGACTTAAAACTATTTTGCCCACAGACTCAGGGATATTCAACTATGGTAGTCAGACGTCGGGCAACTGGTAGTCTACATCACCTCTGAGTTCTCTGGCAAGTGTGAAATGGCACGACTCCCCGAGGCCGAAAGCTATGAATACAGAAAGCCATTTGGAAAGTGACTTTGTGTGCAGGTGGTTAGGTCTGACTCTGAATGCAAAGGTTTGAATCTCGGATGGGACTCAACCTAAGAAAAGTATAAGACTCTGTACTTCACAGAGAAAATGTAATCCCAAATTTAGCATGTTACAATTATCATTTTCTAATTTGCATTATATAATGGTGAAAGGAAACACACCAATTGCGACCTAGCATTTTCGTTATTAGTATTAATATTAGTAGTAGTAGCTGTAGTGGTTTATTGGCTAGGTAATTGCTTAGTAGTAGTAGTAGTAGTAGTAGCAATAATAGCGGTAGCAGTAGTAATAGCGGTAGTAGTAGTAGTAGTAGTAATAGTGGTAGTAGTAGTAATAGCGGTAGTAGTAGTAATGGCGATAGTAGTAGTAGTAATAATAGCAGCAGTAGTAGTAGTAGTAGTGGTGGTAGTAGTAGTAGCAGAAGTAGTAGTAGTAGTAGTTGTTGTTTTCGTTCGTCGTTTGTCCAGTGCAACTTTAACTTTGCTTTCAAAGCATCACATATATAAGGTGTATTCATTTATATTTTTTTCTTTTTACCGACTTGTGTGTCTATTTCATCATTAAACGACACGAAATGACAATAATAGGAAATATACGTATTACATCAAGATAGTGAATGAAGCACTCGTGCAATATTTTCGAAACACCTTTGATATCGATAAAGCAGTGGTTCAAAAGATTACTGTGTAATCTATACGATGCCATGACACGATCAATGAGGTGATAAGTAAGTTTACATGACAGTGAGAGAAAGTGTGAGTCCGGTATGACGCCGCCTCATGACCAGGACATCAGAAATGGGCTCCACATAGCACTCTTGTAATGAACTGAACAATGTTCTTTGGTGTGATAAGCTAACGCTTTATATTGACTTCCGCCAATGACACTTTAGAGTGAGTGAGCGTATTTTTCCGCCGCTTTTAGCAATATTCCAGCAATATTACGGCGGGGAGACCAGCAATGGGCTTCACACATTGTACCCATATGGGAATTCAAACGCGGCAAACGCTTTAACCACTTGGCTACCCCACCACCTCTGACGTAGGGAGGAACATACGATTTTAATAAAAAATTACGTTACGTTTTCAAGTACATCCAGCACATCCAGCAGAAAAGGGTAGCGTTGAAGAAGAATACCATTGAATATCAAACGGTTTCCCCGAAAGTAACTTTCAGCAATTGCTGAAAAAGGTAAACATGAATTTCGCAACTGGCATATTCCCGAGACACGTCATCTGGCCTATTGAAAGCGTAGTTAATACCTTTACCACACCTATTCATCTCTGATAAAATATTAGAGGAATCTCGCTGTATGCCGACAATCCAGACCCAGATCACCAATACAACATCCAGCTCCGAAAACGTGATAGCTGCTTTTGCCCCATCTATATCCTGTCGAATTTGCTCTGTAAGTATTTCACATATTTTGACAAACATGCACAATGTGGTTTAAAACAGCTCCCAAGTATGAGTGCAAACGTCACTGTTCTTTCTCTTATGTCGTTTGACTGAACGCTTATGAGATGTAATGCTATTTTGGACGACCCCTGGAGCATTTCTCATTATTGCCATGTTACCTGATACCTAGGAGTCTGTTTGCCGCAATTATTGTAGGAGCTAAAAGCGGCAGTAATAAGTACTATACTGTGGTAATATATAATTTCGATTGTCTGTCAGGCATAAAATCTCCAATCTTATCGTTATTTGATCGTCCAGATTGTCTGAAATGGTAATAAGCTTGGGGCACCATTCGAAATATTTGATATCACGGTTTCATCTAAAATGGACACACCTCGTGTTCTTCAAGGCATGTGGCCATGATATACACTAGAAACACTGCACAAAATGGCAAGGTTAGACACTAGGCTTCGATAGGCTATTGGACACTGTATCTCTCGATAGGCACGCAAGGCAAAAGATGCTTGACCCCAGAGTAATTCATCAAGCAAATATGATTTATTCAGACTAATGTAATTATTTAGTTATTTGATATTCAGTATGTTGAAGTCGTTTGCACATGTTGTCATGTTTGCAAATGTACATGTACATGGGTTGATTTGAATCCCGATTAAAGAATCACAGAACCACGTGAAAGGGATACATACTAGAAACATGAATCGTTACCTTTTTAATTTTTATTCACCTTTCTTATGAAAGCCTTAATCTAATCAACACACAAGTATCTAGTATGTCAATCCGATATACCTTGTCATAGCAAATACAAATAAAACATATCAACAAAAATTACTTTTGTGACTATTAATAATGTACCATTTAAACATTTCCTGTGTAAAACAATGCATCACATCAGCTGTTTCTCACAGATAACATACTAAGTATAAAACCTTCGAAATTCTCTATGTAAAATGTCCGAAGAATAAGAATATCACTTGTGCTTTATCACAATTAGTATCCGTGTTCTTATGCGCAAAAATATATCTTATACACCAACGTGTTTTAGGCTCAACCCAAGTCCACCATGATACTGGAAAGATTAGACTCCGATCTTTTCTCAATGCGATATCAACTAACAAGGCTAGGCAACAATTAAAGGCTTGATGAATTGGGCATAAAACGATTTTCGTCTTGCCCGTCGTCCATCTTCGTGTACCAGTCCTCAATATAAGATAGGACAAGAACACTGGAACACTAACATGCTAGAAGCAGTCACATGTCAACGCACTATAAATGAAATATAATAAATACAAAAACACTTCACACAATTCAGTTCTATTAAGATCAATGATATTATTGGAATCACGTTTATCAGTTGGCAAATATACAGCATTTTTTCAGATTTGCAGACATTATAGAGCATTTGATGCCCATATATAATTGAAACCTTCACTTAAATGGTACCATTGTCAGAAAGTGTCGGCAGCACTTTCTCCTCCGTAAATGACGTCATGATACAATGGTTGACGTTAATGCTTTTATTACATTTGAATCCACGTGGTTGGAAAAATGTAAAGTCGGAGTTTTCCTCATAAGTAGTCCTCGTAAGTAGGTTAGTTTTCCTGAAGATCTTACTATGAAGTGAATGTAGTATCAACAAGTCTCAGCAGAATTGAACAAAGTTGGTATTTACATATATTAGATACCTCATGCTCATGTTTACTATTCCTAACTGCCTGGTTATTCAGAAATATTGTCAGGACATACGTACTGTGACCATTGTTAAATGTTCTATGGGGTTGTCATTGTATGCCTTCTCATCAGACACTAGTGCACTTAGATAGTTTGCTTAAACTGCTTGTGCTGTCTTCCTCTGAACTCTGCGGTTCAATTGAATGAACACTCGCTCTGGGTAAACTCCCAGATTTAGGCAGAATTCTGGGCTTTTCAGAAAGCGATGACACCCTTTCCATTCTCTCCAAAGTCTCATGTTTGAAGCTTCGACGAAGCACTACCTTCTCATCTTTTGGTTTTCATCTTTGACTTGTCATCTTTTGTCTTTTTCTTCCTTTGGCTTCTCATCCTTTGACTTCTCTTCCTTTGACTTCTCATCCTTTTGCTTCTCTGGTGCGTCTGTGGACTCTTTTAGGGTTGGAGGACTGTTTTGTAAGGATTTTAATATTCTGGACCTTTGAGGGATCTGGTTTCACCTTTGGGACATCTTTTACTTTTTTGTGACTCTTGCTTAACCCTTTGAGGTTCTGCTTTAAGTTTGGTGGCATCAGCTTTGGTAAGGCTGTCCTCTTTCACCATTTTGTGTTTGCCAAAGCTGTCTTCCTTCACCACGTTTGGCTTTGGAGCCTGCGTTGGCGACTTCACCTCATGGGTGGGGACTTTAGTCTCATCCTTAGATCCTCTTGACGAAGACTTTGTTTCTTTTAGTGGCACTTTGCCTGTTTCCTTATGCGTATCCTTAGAGGGTAGTTTTCCGGGACTTGGTTTGGGAGAAGGCGTTCCCAAAGAACAAGGTGTCGTCTTGTCAAAAACGTCCTCATTCTTGTCCTCAGGAAGCGATTGTGTCTCCATGCTTGTGTTAGTGCCAGCATCAGAGGGCGGAGACGTAGACACGGAGGCGCCATCTGTAGAGTCTTCCTCAGCACTGTCATCACTGTCTGATGGGAAATAGCTCCCTTGTCTAACTTCTTAGAGTCAAGATATATTTTCTGACCAGAAAGCCGCATTCCCTCAACAATTCCAGTTGTAGTGAACTCGATTGCATACTGAGCAACATTTGCACCCACAGCAGACTCGTCAATGATTTCTGCGGAAGTTTTATAATCGGCGAAAACGTCTTTGAGGTCGTTTATAAAAACTGTTGCATAAAGTTCATGGTCTCGTTTTCGTCTGATGTACACAGGCGCTGTTCCTGTCGGCATCCTCATGAACGTCTGCACCATGAACTCAGCTGATATTTCTTTCTCAGTGAAGGCCACATTCGCAGTGTAGTCGCAGTTTTCCTCCACATTGATATCACTATTAGCCTCAAATGTCAGCGTTTCTTCAAACGTTTCCCCAGTCGTTTTGGATATTTGCAGTCTCATGTCAACATCGCACCCTAGAGACATCATCTTCGGGAGTCCGAGTTTAAACTGAGCTTTCCCACCAATTGAAAAACCTCTCTGAAATGAGACACTGATCGTGGCCTTCCTTGTCCTTTCTGTTCTGAACTTGTACGTCTGACATTTATTGGTGTTGTTTCTGAACTGTGTCTGCAGGACCGATGTTTCTGAAATAGATTGACCGGCTGCTGCTTTCGTTTTTGGTTTGGAATCTTTTGTTTTTAGAATCGTGTCAGTGTCTTCAAAATGGAAGTAGTTCATAGGAACCTCAACATCGAAATCTCGTCTGCGCAGGAATATCTTTTCAACTCGTCGACTTTTTTCTTTAAAATCTTTCCAAGCATAATCTTGTAGTATTCTCTCCACATCCAGTATTGGAGTATTGGTTTCCAAAGACCGCTTACGACACGAACAAATCATGGCTATTCTCATCTAGGCTATGTTATAATATCTGGGTTTCCTCCCTTACATGGATCAATCGCCGTTGGATGGCGATGTGTTCTGG
The DNA here is from genome assembly GCF_003918875.1 of Haliotis rubra. NCBI lineage: Eukaryota > Metazoa > Mollusca > Gastropoda > Lepetellida > Haliotidae > Haliotis > Haliotis rubra. The sequence goes on along the minus strand of NW_025765455.1, from coordinate 110,703 downwards.
AAACAGGATATTCAAAGCTTTCTCGTGGACAGGTCTCTGAAATGATAAGGTGAATATGTTCAATTATATGCTGTTCGTCGATCATGGATATATTTGATCAGGTACATATATTATTTATTATTGATTTACCTTAACCATACGAGAAAATAAATGTAATTCACTTCGGGCTATTGTAAACAGTTGCTTTATCGTGCTTTAGGGCAATTCGGAACCATCCACTAAACTCTACATATATTGATGTCTGTGTCATTTGTCTCCATTATTCTATGTCGGACATGTTAGAAATATGTTTTCAGGCCCCAAACCAAATCTCGAGTGGAGTACTTTTAGTTCAAATTAAAGCATGACGATGGACTGTTAACCTCGGAATTGCTGAAATTACCCTCAATCAGTACGTCAGCAGTGAAATGTTACATGCATTAACGTTTCTTGCATGTTCTTGCGTTCCAACTATGTCATGTGACGAGCAGCCATTAATTTTGGAAATAAGTCAAATCACGAAACCAATTTGCCATAGGAGACAAAAACAAAATCGATATTTGACTTGAGGCTGCTGCCATTTGTATTTCAGTTGCAAAGAATGTGTCGGTATAATGGAAGATGGAAGCGAAAATGAGGCTTATCTCTTTGATGAAATTCAAGGTGCAGATAGACTCTATAAGGGCACATCTGGAATCAGACGCTCCTTACAGCAGATCCAGTAGCTATTAGTTTGACTGCTATCACCTGACTTGAACAAACGGCAGAATCGATGGGTGAGTAAGAGAGTTTGTTTTTACGCCGCTTGTAGCAATATTCCAGCAATATGACAGCGGGAGACACTAGATATGGTCTTCACACATTGTACCAATGTGGGAAATCGAACCCGGGTCTTCAGCAAACCGAGCGAAAGCTTTAACCACTAGGCTACACCACCACCCTCGCAGAATCAATGAGACGGGGATGTCTTCACAGCTTTGCTCAACTTGACGACGGAAACGCTCGAACAATCGACAGTTCCATAGAAATGAATGGATACGGTTCACACTATCTTTGCCAAACCTTATTCCACTGAGGCAGTGCGTCGCATGGGACATTTGATGAACCGGACTTTAATTTTCAGAAATCTGTTTCACGGATTGTGTCATGTAGGGATTCGTCGGCAGGACGCGCAAACTTTACCCAGTAGGTATTATATATTATCTAATATATTATGACATCTCCAACTGATCCAATTGAAATGGCGCTAAATATACCCATCCAATCAGATAATACATTCCGGACAAATTCTACACAGAGACACATTCTGTACAAAGTTTTATATACGTTAAAGATGGTGGCGAGGCTTTTAGCATGGGTGCAACCAGAGTATTTTCTTAAATACAATCAACATCAATGTCATGATCAGTTAGCTGTTGGCTTCCATTGTTTAGCCTGCATCTTTGTTGTCTTATTACTTTTGTTCCTTACATGTACACATATAATATGCTCTCAGCCTCATACCATTCATTCACCTGATGAAGGAGTAAGGATATACTCCGAAACGTGGTGTTCGTCATAACAAAGAAGTCGACATCCATAAAAACTCTCTTCCTTATGTGCATCACTACTAAATGTCATTCAAAGACCTATTGGAGATTTACAGTCAAATACAGTTGCGTTAAGTCTAAAGAATCTATGTATATATTTTGAGTTATACCAGGTTTGAGTCAGCCGCAAAATGTGGTTGACCGTGGAACCAAACTTTTACTTCGAGACAACCGTAGGTTCGAGAAAGCAAAGTTCGACACATTGGTGTTTGACATTTTACACCTTTGGTAACCGATGATCTAGCATTAAGTTCGGTGAGTGAGTTTTGTTTGCTGTCCTCTTTAACATGATGACTTAACTGAGTGAGACCATGGGTATTTTGTCTGTTTAGCTTCCCGTACTCTGACAAGGAACTCATTTCCTTTAAGGTTAAGGTATTCATTTCCTTTTGTTCTTATTGCTGCTGTAAGGCCACACTGTGCACACATGGAAATGTAATATCTGGTGTGGGTTTAGTTGATTTGTTAACGATATAATGTTGCTATTAAGTCATTGGGAAATATCTATAGACGTCATGGAGACATTGTTCTGTGTCACAGTGGGCAGTGATGGTAGTACAGACGTGCGATGTAAAAGGGTTGCATAACTCTTTCACGGGGATTCACATGGAGTTCCGGTTCCCAATTGCGTAGATCGATGCTCATGCTGTTGACCAGAGTATTTTCTTAAATACAATCAACATCAATGTCATGATCAGTTAGCTGTTGGCTTCCATTGTTTAGCCTGCATCTTTGTTGTCTTATTACTTTTGTTCCTTACATGTACATATATAATATGCTCTCAGCCTCATACCATTCATTCACCTGATGAAGGAGTAAGGATATACCCCGAAACGTGGTGTTCGTCATAACAAAGAAGTCGACATCCATAAAAACTCTCTTCCTTATGTGCATCACTACTAAATGTCATGCAAAGACCTATTGGAGATTTACAGTCAAATACAGTTGCGTGAAGTCTAAAGAATCTATGTATATATTTTGAGTTATACCAGGTTTGAGTCAGCCGCAAAATGTGGTTGACCGTGGAACCAAACTTTTACTTCGAGACAACCGTAGGTTCGAGAAATCAAAGTTCGACACATTGGTGTTTGACATTTTACACCTTTGGTAACCGATGATCTAGCATTAAGTTCGGTGAGTGAGTTTTGTTTTACGCCGCACTCAGCAATATTCCGGCTATATGGCGGCGGTCAGTAAATAATCGAGTCTGGACCAGACAACCCAGTGATCAACAGCATGAGCATCGATCTGTGCACTTGGGAACCAATTACACGTGTCAACCAAGCCAGCGAGTCTGAGGCATCTGAAACAAGATAGAAATAGCATGTAAATAACAACCTTTTAGTGCTGGCCAACAGTTCACAAGTGTCAATATTGTCACATTCGTGTTTTTGGTGTCAGAACAAAATAACATTCGGAAAACAAATTGATATGTTATTAAGTTACAAGGATTGGATGGTAAATGCTCTGGACAATGCTACATGCTACAAGTTTGGCAGCAAAATATTAGAAATGACACATATAGAGATTCATGTTATGTTATCAAATTATGGACAGTTTTCAAATTTTACGGAGACACGTTCCCAAGAGGAATGACCTTCCCAAGCGATAAATCTGATTACCGTGACAACAGAAAACAGTGTGGTCCTTTAACGTACCTTAATACAAATTAATCCACAAGGGAAACCAATTCGCGATTGCATGTGTGAGTTGACACACAATCAGCCATCTTATTCATCCAATACTCATTATCGACAACCCCCAGGAGAGGTTTGTCATGTAGTCAAACAACTAAATTCCGAACACCATGATAAAAAATATTCAATGCTTAAGCACTATTATCTTCAGAATCAAAACTCAGGAACCCGATGTCAAAACTCCTACCTTGACTATGTTCACTAAACGACGTTTACGACGAGAGCTACAATGAACCAAAATAATGGCAGCGTCATCGCCACAGCAATGTTTTTTTTCTATTTTAAACTTGTCCCTCTGACAAAACAAATCCTTGTACAATTATTGAATCAGACACCAAATCCGAATCCTGAGTTTAAGAAGCAGTTTCCGTTGCCATCATTACATGTTGCATCATCTGACAGGTATGATGATTAAGTATGGGTGTTTTATGTTTTTAAAATGTTCATCCATCCAATAAATATAACTGACCATTTTTGTCAATACTTTATGCTTTCTCTTTAACATGATGACTTAACTGAGTGAGACCATGGGTATTTTGTCTGTTTAGCTTCCCGTACTCTGACAAGGAACTCATTTCCTTTAAGGTTAAGGTATTCATTTCCTTTTGTTCTTATTGCTGCTGTAAGGCCACACTGTGCACACATGGAAATGTAATATCTGGTGTGGGTTTAGTTGATTTGTTAACGATATAATGTTGCTATTAAGTCATTGGGAAATATCTATAGACGTCATGGAGACATTGTTCTGTGTCACAGTGGGCAGTGATGGTAGTACAGACGTGCGATGTAAAAGGGTTGCATAACTCTTTCACGGGGATTCACATGGAGTTCCGGTTCCCAATTGCGTAGATCGATGCTCATGCTGTTGATCACTGGATTGTATGGTCCAGACTCGATTATCTACAGACCGCCGTCACATAGCCGGAATATTCCTGAGTGTGGCATAAAACTAAACTCACTCACTCACATGGAGTTCATGAAGCTGTATAGTGACCAGACCATATGTACATACATAAGTACATTGTAAATATATTACATTTAAAAGCATTATGCACACATTTTATGATGAAAGTATATATATTTTAACATGACACCATACACCGAGTTTTAATGCAAGTAATTAGTCATACTTATATGTGTTTATATTATATGATACAGACCAATAACCTTCAAGTAGAGAAAATAAGATGCCCGCTCACATGTGTAAACAGATCTTTCAGATTGATTTAGTCAGCCATATACAAATAGAAAAGCCTATATCTCTCACCAGGTCTTCAATGAGAAGAACGTTGAATACCGCTGATAGAAACCATGATACATATGATCGTTATATTTTCAATAACTTGTGCATAACATCACATATACCCATGTTATATTTTGGATACCTTGTGCATAATATCTCACAAGTCGCTGTTAAATTTTGGATACCTTGTGCAAAACATCACACAAGTCGCTGTTATATTTGGGATACCTTGTGCATAACCTCACATGTCGCTGTTATATTTTGGATACCTTGTGCAAAACATCACATATGCCAATGTTATATTTTGGATACCTTGCGCAAAACATCACATATGCCCCTGTTATATTTTGGATTCCTTGTGCAAAACATCACACAAGTCGCTGTTATATTTTGGATACCTTGTGCATAACATCACACATGTCGCTGTTATATTTTGAATACCTTACGCATAACATCACACAAGTCGCTGTTATATTTTGGATACCTTGTGCATAACATCACATGTCGCTGTTATATTTTGGATACCTTGTGCAAAACATCACACATGTCGCGGTTATATTTTGGATACCTTGCGCAAAACATCACATATGTCGCTGTTATATTTTGGATACCTTCCGCATAACATCACATATGCCCATGTTATATTTTGGATACCTTGAGCATAACATCACATATGCCCATGTTGACCTCTGACAACGACAAACGCGAGCTAGTGCGGAACGTAGGTCGAGCCATCATCAAGAAAACCAACATCAAGATCAGTGGTAACGAGGTACTGAGCATCGACGACAGCGACGTGTTTCACTGCTACGGGGACCTCTGGAAAAGCGAGGGAGAATGCGTCAATGACGTGTACCAAGGTATCAACAAATCGACCCAGTTGCGCGTGGGATACGGCTTCACGGCAGACCAGTTAGACAAGATATCAGAAGGTGAAAAGGCCATTGCCTAAGCGTACGGGAACAGGTTCTGCGTGCCGCTCGACTTCAAGTTGCTCACAGGACTGGCCGCACTGTGTAATAGGCCGCGCTGGGTAATAGGCTTGAATACGAGCTCACGTTTAACGACTACCGCAAAGTAGTGCGTACGCCGAACGGTGATGAGGCCAGTTACACCATAGACAACATCTCTCTGGAGTTCGACATGGTCACTAGCCCGGAGTGTTCGTCGTGTACAACTTAACTTTCATTTCTCTGTGTTTCGCCTGTACCGTATATTATATTGTTAAAACTAAAACTTGCTTGTTACATTATAAGATGGAGTGTGATGAACTGCTCGAACAACTGTTGGTGTCAGGGGACGATGATAAGAGTGATGACAAGCGAGAGAGACTGGTGGCGTTGGCTGTTGCTGGCAAAGCCAAACATTACTTTGGGGAGTACACTCCCGATAAAATTCACAAAATGTCAACTGAAGAAATCGATAAGCTGTACGCGAGATACAAGGCTAGACTCGGTGCCGAGATGACAAAGACTATAGGTTCGGCTATGACCCAGATATACACTGGTTTTGCGTCATACTTCCTTCCCATCCCCCCGGAGCGCCGACTTTACCTGTGGGAGGCCCTTGAGAAAGACCCTTTTATTGAACACGCCTTGAGCTCTATCAGCTGCGTGCTGTACCACAAATACGGCATGTTGTTAGCCCCGGTGACGGCGGCGATTATCACGGCAAAGCATTGCCAATTTAAGGAGGGGAAAAATAATAATAATAGTATAGACGGACACTGCACAGGAGGAACCCCAAACCCCAACGTTGGGGAGACCCCCAGGGAGGTGAACCCAAAGTTGAGGGAACCCCAACTGGGGGTGAACCCTCCTACAGTCACCAAGCAGAAGAACCCTAAGAGAGTAGCTGCCGGCAAAAAACGGTGGTGTAACCAACATAAAATTATCACGTGGAACCCGACTCCACTCTTGTTGATTGCAGGCGCAACTGCTGCCGTGGCTATCTCATGGTTATGGACACGACCCAGGGATCCCCAGGAGAAACCCCCCGCAATTAGAGGTCAACCCACATATCATGTTATAAAATATATATTTTTATATCACATACATAATGTCTGAGGGGAAAACGTTCGTCAACGACGCATACCACGCCACCGTGGTCGCCAGTCTAGCCGTAGGGTACGCTCGGTTGACCAAAATGGTGCTTAAACAACCGACTATCAAGCTAGATTTCAACCTGCAGGATATGGGTATGCTCATAATGAACCTTGGTATGGCGATGGCCACAAAGGACATCCTAGTAAAACAAGAGATACTACCTGAAAATATTATGAAGTAAATATAGGATGGCTACGATCGCCATGATGGTTGGTGGGGCGTTAGTAAATGCCCTGGCATTTTCCGGGAGTAATTTCCTCTTCTCGAAACTACGAGAGTCACATGCGGCTGAGATACAGGCAGAGAGGAAGCGCCATGACCTGGCTGTTGAGAAATTACAAACCGCGCAATCCGAGTACGCGAAAAAACGGGTTCAGAGGATCGATTACATTAACGAACAACTCAGGCGTGAGAACCATGCTGTTAAAACATTCCATGATGTCGACGACGCAGCGAGAGAATACTACCTACTAACATGTAAACAGCTGGAACCACTCAATAAGCCCACACTCGCTCAGTACTACACACCATCCTCGGGGCAAATGGACCATGAACTGGTCTTCATCGCGTTGGGTATAGCAGCGGCTGCGTTGGTTGCAAAACAATTAGACTAAGTACTCATATAAGTATGCCAAAGATGAGACCTGCTCCGTACAGATGCGAATACATACTTATGGGGAAGAAAGAAGCCTGTGGTAGGAGATGCAGGACTGAGGGGTACTGTTGTTTCCACATGGGAAGCCCTAACTACACGTGTTCTGTGTGAAAGGGCACTACTGCCTATGCAAAGCTCACGGAGCAAACGTAGTCAGACATCATCTCATCTACGAGAATAAAAAGCCCTTCATAAAAGAACGTAGGCCCCTCCTCAGGATAAGTCCCCAATTAGAGACTGTGAACACCTAGGTATAACTATGTTTGTGGAAATTGAGCCCAGGGACATCGAATCTCTGGTCAAAAACATACTCAAAGATGAACTGAACTTCAGATTTCAGGTCATATTGGAAGTGGCATGGATTAAAGACGGTGTTAAGTATACTCTCCCCTTCACATGTGGGCGGGGCATCGCGACTCAATACCAGATAAATTGTTTTACAAGTATACAGGAATACCTACACAACTTCAAGGAATACTATATCCACCAGTGTAAGTACTGGATCGAAACGGCCCACCTAAGTATAGCTGATTGGGGCGACGGAGAGGATATAACCCTCTGATTTTATGGGCGCGTCACTATTTTTTTATCAAGGTTGTCCCTTGCTGGCGGCCAATTAGAGATTGATATACTTAGGTGTGTACGCAACTATGACTACTACTCGGGACCTCAAGCAGATCGGCAGGCAACGGGGTGTGATTGGTTACTCTAGAATGAGGAAGCCAGCCTTGTTGAGGTTACTAGGCCTAGAAGCCCCTCCTACGGTAAAACGACTAAAAGTCCAAGCAAAAGAGCTTGGGTTCACGGGTTATTCCAACCTGGGGAGAGCCGGGTTAGTCGCATTGTTATCACATGACCCCATAGCAAAACAATTATAAGCCGAGGTACGCAATTTGGGGTTAGGCGGAAACCACAGCTTGTAGAACTATTACGGCAGAATAGAGCTATTGACCTACAGTTCATACCCCCTGAGCGTGCTGTAGGTAACTATTTGAGAGGCTGGCGCATGCATGTTGATAGGAATATAGACATCACAGATATCAAGCCTCTGATAGCTGATAAAGTCAACCAGGAACTAAACAATCTGGGAAGTATCAAGTTTCAGATCACAGTGAAAATGTCACTCCATAAGAACGTGGGGGGAACCCCTGCTGCGGTCATTGAGTACGTTCAGCCTTACTTCCGAGGTAGGCAAGAGGTTGTTACTCATACAGAGACCATAGACGCATCAATCGATACCAGTTTTCAGCAGATACGAGAATACCTAGAACGCTTCACACACATGGGGTCCGGGTGGGTTGTTGATAAAATCGATAATGTCTATCTAGACATAGCTAAGTACGTGCCGTTCAGAGGCGGGTCATACCTAGACTTGCCCCCCTACTATAAGAAAAAACAGGCCATAGTCAACGTCAAGAATAGAGGAGACCATTGCCTGAGGGTCGCTATCAGGTCAGCCTTGTTTCCAGCTGACACTAATTCGAACAGGCTTTCTAGCTATCCCCAAGACGATGCGCTCAACTGGGATGGTATAGAGGAACCCACCCCCATATCTCAGATCACTAAAATAGAAAAAACAGAACGATATAGCCATAAACGTATTAGGGCACGAAAGCAACACAACAATAGTACACAGGGTCAGCCCAATGTTGGGGAAACCCCACCGCGTTATCAATAGATGAATAGCGAGGTGAAAAGAATCACTACACGTGGATAAAACACCTCAGTCGGTTGTTGCACGACCAGTCGAAACACGTTGGGAAAAAACACTTTTGTGTGCGATGCCTGCACGGTTTCAGCTGAGCTGATTTATTAGAGTCCCACCGGGAGGATTGCCAAGGTGTGGGGCAGACGGCCATACGAGTCGACATGCCTAAGGAAGGTGACAATATGCTAAAATTCGGCAACCACAAGAACCAAATGTCCGTGCCTTATGTCATATATGCCGACTTTGAAGCCTTGGTCACACCTGTTGATATTGGGGGTACTCCCACAGGCGAGAGCTTCACACACAAAACACAGGAGCATGAGGCCTGTGGGTTTGGATACGTGGTCGTCCGTTGTGATGGGAAAACGAAAGCTCCGGTAGTGTATAGGGGTCCCGACGCGGCTGAAAAGTTTGTAAAGTGTTTGCAGGAGGAAGAAAAAATTATTAGGAATGCACTGTATACAGTCGCTCCCATGCGTATGACCCAAGCCGACCGGCTAGCCCACGCCTGTAGCATTAAAATTCACGTGTGTGACTCACCACTGAATGGTGATTCGGTGAGAGATCACTGCCACGTCACCGGTAAGTATAGAGGCGCCGCTCACAGCGCGGGCAACCTCAAGCTCAGAATCAACACCAAGACAATAAACATCCCCGTGGTCTTCCACAACTTGAGAGGGCATGACTCTCACTTGATCATGCAGGCCATCGCGAGGGTTGACGGCAACCTGACGTGCATCCCCAACAACATGGAGAGATACATCTCCTTCAGCTTGAATGGCCTGAGGTTCATCGACTTGGTTCAGTTCCTCCTGTCGTCACTCGACAGTCTGGTCAAGGCCAACGATACCTTCCCTATCACCGATCGATACACTGACACCGAGACTCGACTCCTGCTGATGAGGAAGGGTGTGTACCCCTATGAGCACATGGATGGCTGGGCCAAGTTCACCGAGACCAGACTACCCCCCATCAGAGAATTTTACAGCAACCTGACCGACTCGGCAATATCCCAAGACGATTACTCGCACGCTATTAACGTATGGAATAAACTGGGCTGTAAGATACGGGGTGACTATCACGATCTATACTTGAGGACAGATGTACTGCTGTTAGCCGATGTGTTTGAGACGTTTAGGCGGACATGTTTCAAGCAGTATAAACTCGACCCCGCATGGTATTACACCAACCCAGGTCTGTCGTGGGATGCCTTTGCTGAAAAAGACCGGAGTTAAGTTGGAATTGCTCACAGATTACGACATGCACCTATTCATTGAGAAAGGCTTGCGAGGCGGGATTTTTATGGCAACCAAACGATATGCGAAAGCAAATAATCAATACATGAAGGGCTACGACCCGAGCAAGCCAACCAATCATATTCTCTACCTCGACGCCAACAACCTGTATGGTTGGGCCATGAACCAGTATCTACCCACAGGGGGATTCGAATGGGAATCGCATGAGGTCGATGTTATGAGCATCGCTGTCGATTCGAACAAAGGTTATATCTTCGAGGTTGACATCCCCAAGGCATTACACACATCACACAACAGCTACCCCGTGGCCCCCGAACGTATGAGGGTTAACCCAGACCAACATACCAACATAACTTGTTAGGTGGGCAGGTGACAGACGTTGAAAAACTCGTGCCCAACTTAATGAATAAGATCAAGTACATTGTTCACTATCGCAACCTACAGCTGTACCTGTCGTTGGGTATGAGGCTGACCAAAATACACAGGGTGCTCGTGTTCAACCAGAGCCCCTGGATGGAACCTTACATCAGAATGAACACAGACCTCCGAAAGCTTGCCACCAGTGACTTTGAGAAAAACCTCTACAAGCTCATGAACAACTCGGTGTTTGGTAAGACTATGGAGAACCTGAGGAAACGCGTGACCCGTGAAGCTGGTTCGGTAGAATGAGGAAGACAAGCTCAGGAGACTGACAGCCAGTCCGGCATTCAACCGTAGCAAGATATTCACCGACGACCTGGTTGCCCTACACATGAAGAAAAGCCACATAAAATTCAACCGGCCTGTTTACGTGGGGATGAGCATCCTCGATTAATCCAAACACCTGATGTACGACTTTTACTACAACGAGCTGAAGAAACAGTACGACGACAGGTGTGAAGTGCTGTACACTGACACGGATTCCCTGCTGATGGAGATTCGAACCGAGGACGTGTACGAGGACATGAAAAAACGCCTCGATTTGTATGACACCAGTGACTACCCCAAGGACCATGCCATACACAGCACGGTAAATAAAAAGGTCCTAGGTAAGATGAAGGACGAGTGTGCTGGCACGCCCATAGCCGAGTACATAGGTTTGAGGCCTAAGGGTCGCGCGGCTACCTCAGGTGGTGTCGGCAATCAACCATGAAGCCACCCGTCTCACCGGCAAGAAACCGGCAGACGCTATCAAACTAAAATCAATGGTGGCAGGGTCGGCTGCTCCCACAGGACCAAAAACCGGATAGTAAACCATTGAAATAAACGTAAATACAGCAGGAAATACATGCCATGACCGGATTTACGTAGGTTTTCAGATATTTCCTAACTTCGGGCATATATTTCATATGAATCTATACCTTTGAAACATATGCTCATCGTACATTTTCGTATGCACAAGAACCTCGTTCATGTATGCCATGACCGGATTGTCAGGTATTTCAAAACATGAATGGCAAAACAGATACCCCAGGAAATACATGATCTTACAGTATTTCTGATGCATTCCTTTGAATTTCAATGGGTGCTGAAATTTACGATTTCGTTCTAAGTTTACTCAGGTTGGAAACATGTAAATTTACTTAGGTGGGGAAACACTTGTAAATTTTCACATGTGCAAATGTTTACACACCTTAGATATTTATGTATCATACCGGATTTCAGGGGTATGTATATGAACGGTGCTGTGCTCAAGCAAGATGATCATTTGTTTCCATCATGTGAATTACTTGGTTCATGTAATTTCATTTTCACACATTTTAGTACGTTTGAAATCAACGTTCACGTGACCTCATTATTCTTATCATCAAAAGAGCCTGACTAAGAAAGTGGTATTACGCAAGCTAACATGGCTTATTAAGCTGCGCTCGCACTTGTTGCCAGTGTCAGTTACGCTTTGTCTGCGGTGTTGGCAAATTTTGTGAGTGGTGAACAAAAGGGCGATGAGCTGCCCCTTCGTCCTTGCAAGTGTCCCTAGCTGTCCCAACAGAATAGCACTTTATCTCTCTTGTAGTCTGTCTCACAGTCCCTGAACCACATTATTTTCCCTGCTGCCAAGCCCTCTCTGCAGTGCTAAAGCCCTAAATAAAGCAAGTCTAGATTTCCACAGGTTCTGAATCTCTAGCCTCCCTGGGGCACCTTTCCATTTAAATGGGCTTGTTTGTTACTATCAAAATTATATATACTGAACCGCAAAACAAACGCAAGTTACTATTTTCAAAACATACGTTCCAAATGCATTCCTTTTAGGACAACAAAGTATACCATTATAGAACTAAGCATTCGAAGATGGTTTTGCCGTTGTTGCCGTTGATTCTTGACCATATCGCCAAAACGCAATCATTTTCATGTTTTTCGTGTTTTTTGCATGCAGTTTTTGTGTTTCACACAAAAATGCGTGCATTTCACTCCAGTTTGAAGCTTTATAAGGCAGGTCATTCAAAAAACACCATAGAACACGAAATTGACTGTGACAACGCGGAGAAAACATGCCACGTCTAACTGAACAGCAACGATGAATCGCCGTTGGAATGTTGCAGACCGGATCCACATCAACTAAAGTGGCCAGGCACTTCAGATCTCACGTGACAACAATCACAAGACTATCCGCAAGGTATCGTCAAACCGGTAATGTTCCAGACCGACCACGTTCAGGACGTCCCAGGGTAACAACGCCAGCGCAAGATCGTCACATCCGGCTTACTCATCCGCGTAACCGACAGCAACGAGCAACACAGACAGCTGCAACCATTCAAGGGCCACAACGTCACATCTCTGCACACACTGTTCGTCGTCGTCTGAGGGCAGCAGGGATCAGATGTCGCCGTCCCTACGTCGGACCGATTCTGACGCAACGTCACTGCCAAAATCGTTTACAGTGGGCGCGACAACACCACCGTTGGCAACGTCAACATTGGCAACAAGTGTTGTTTTCTGATGAGTCCAGATTCAACTTGTCCCACGCCGACGGCCGATAACGTGTATGGACACGACGTAATGAACGTTACGCCAACTGTTGTGTTGTGGAAGCTGACCTCTGGGGAGGTGGAAGACTCATGGTACGGGGTGGCTTCAGCTACCACCACAGTACACGTTTACACGTGTTTCGTCAACGTGTGACTGCTGTAGTCTACAGAGACCAGGTCTTTCAACACCACGTTGTACCGCTCTTTCAGGCCCAACCTCAGCTCCAGACGTTCCAGCAGGACAATGCTCGTCCTCACACTGCACGGGTCTCTATGGACTTCCCCAGAGGGAACAACATTGCTGTACTGCCCTGGCCCACTCTGTCCTCGGATATGGCACCAATCGAGCATGTGTGGGATGAAATTGGTAGACGGATACAGACAGCTGCTCAACCTCAAAACCTTAGAGATTTGGAAGCCAGATTGGCCAGGGAATGGAATCAAATTCCCCAAGCCTTCTTTCAGACACTTGTTGACTCGATGAGACGTCGTTGTGCTGCCTGTATTGCAGCCGATGGTGGTCACACGCGCTACTGATTGACACACTGTTTCGTGACATTTTTTAAGTGTGAGGGTGGAGTGACAACATATGCTTTTACAGTAAACTTGAGTGTTGTTTTCACCAGAGACCATGACTCATTTCTTCAACAATCACTTGTCTGTTGTTTTTTCGTAGTGTTAAGATTGCTTGTTCCACAGATTCAGAAATATTCACATTTCTCAATAAACTTGCGTTTCTTTTGCGGTTCAGTATATATTCAGAGACTAAGCATTAGTCTATCTCTCTTTCAGCACGGCCAAATACGCTACACGAACCAACTCGTAATTTCTTAAGTCTCTTCAGTTCGCGCATCAGTACTGTAAAATAAGTTTTGGCAGTACATAATTGGAATATTATTGCACTGCATGTGACCTTTCTTAATAGTCTCACAGTGCCTGAACCATGTTATTTCTCCTTCCGCTCAGCCTTTGCTGTAATAACGCCACACAAAAAATAGTTTTTAACGTGTAGCGATTATGTCCGGATGGCACAGGCCTTGTGCGTTCTCTGAGTATACCATTGGCATGTTGGGCCTCTGTGCCTTTTGTAAAATTTGTCTTGATTGTCCTGTTTAAATTGACGATCCATAAACCCAGAGTCCGAAAGCAAATGTCACACTAGTAAATGTGATGTTGCATTGCTGCAATTTTCCATGTCGGAGAAGTCCTTCTAACAAGATATATATTCCGTTGTTTGGAGCAGGCCTATTATTATTACGCCCCAGTTTTGCTTAACATCTTGCAGACCTTTAACCTGACATAGACGCAGACCTCGCATGTTCAAGTCCAGATCAGACAGGTGCCGAAAATATTGATTCCGGCAAGAATGCAATATCTCAGTGGGTTATTGTTTTCCTAAGTACGTGGAGTGCTTTCTACAACACTGGAGATAATGGTATCGTTGTCTTCCTGATATTCCCCTGAACGGAAGCTCTACCCATTTATGGTACAATGTGTAAGTTACAGATTTGTAGGGAATAGTCTTAAGACTTTTCTACTTTGAACAGGATTCTTCGAACTTGCAACAGTCGTTTGAGACGATCAAGAGAGAAAGGGGTAGTGTGCAATGTATCTGGCGGACGTATATGGAAAACGTTCGACGAATGTTTCTGTATGAATACAATAATAGAAATACCGGTTATGTTTGAAACGTACCCTCAATCTGATAGCCAGTGAGATTATTGTGAAAGATCGCAATATGTATCATCATAAACGGGCCCAGATGAAAGTACATGTCATTCATTCCCACATTATATCCCCTTTATAGACTCGGGACATGGTTGTTACAGGTAGGGCAAACACTTTCTTCTGTAGGTATCTGCCTGTTTCACGCTATATACATGTATTCAGATTACTGACAAAAGTAGCGACGCAGGTTCTCCTCCATCACACATATAATGGTATAGATATCCAGTGATTAGGGATAGCGCTGCAGCAACTTACTGACATTTACGACATACACTATCATCTGCAGTAGTACTGCTATACCCAGCATCGTATTTATTACTCTCTTACATAAGGTGAAATGTCATAGGGTTGTCATGGTAACGATAATTTGGCATACTATTCATTGTCTTATTCTTTTATCTGCGATTAGAATTGAAATCAGTTTTGGCGTGAACATCTTTAGAGAAAAGAAGCTGTAAAACGAATATTAATGTGATCGAACCTATAGGCCTTTGTCAAAGCGCGTTTCAAACCACCTACATAAAAAACCTTCATGATAAATATCTGCTAATCCATGGCACGATTCCAACCATATCATGAGCATGTGTTTGTGAATCATAACCAAATAGTGATGTTACGGGGCGTCCATGCCGCGTCAAAAACACATGGAAACGCACGGGAATTGCAATACGGGCCCCTAAACCACTGATGCTCCGTGACCTGGAGACACAATTCATGTAATTGAGCGTATGTAGGCAAAAGACAAAATGGATACTCGTGCTGTTATGCTTTTGAATTATTAAGTATTCGTTCTTGTCACGGGATACAAGTATACTTTCCAGTTTCAACCTAATGTACATTCGAAGGATATCGAAATCTAGGTTAAGCTATTGGAATCATATTTACAATTAAAAGACTCAAACAATGGTTTGTTGTCGAAATATTTTGTTTTCCATATCTTGTCCCAATCTGTATCAAGAGACCATACAATAGTCTATTATATAGTCTCTGTTTTATCATAGTCAGAGAACGATATTATTTTCCCTTCCGCCCAGCCCTTACTGTAACGCTTACGCCCTAAATGAAGCATATCTAGATATTCCCAGGTACACCGTCTGTTAAAACGGCTTCGGGTTACAGAGTAAACAATACCTAGCACCGGCGGCTGGCGGGGACCAACATCTTCAGTAACATTTACATCTGCCAACGCCTAGTTCGCAAGTGGTGAGGCAATAAGCTAATGAAGCTAAGGGTCCTGTACCATGCTTGTGAAATATCTATGATGCCTTATATGAAGTCTATCATCTAAGCAAGTCTAGCTATGTATGGCTTTAAGTCACTGCTTGAAGAAAAGCTCCTTTAGAATTTGATTTGGTAAATATTAGTATTTCACTGACTCAATCACATTCGAAAACGCATAGCAGCCTATAATTCATTGTGACTATGATTAAGCCATCACTGTAAAACACAAGGGTTATTTCCTTTGAGTTAACTGACAGGCTTTCGGTATCAAATATTTAGAACTCCAGCCAAAGGTGGAAATATGGCGTTTTTGTAATGCTTTTGTTGCACTTAATGATAAGTGATTGTTAAATGTACATATGATGTTTTTGAAGGATAATCTCAGCTGACTCAGAGACTTTGCACGTGTTTTCCCCCACTCTTTCCACACCCATCCTTCAGTTTTTATGTTTGTGACATGATCTGCACACTAATTATTTAAAGCAGGTATATAAATAATAACTGTTTGTAATCTTTATCCAATGTAGTTTTCCATTTATTTAGCAATTTTCAGTTTCTATTAATTTCTGGAAATTTTGTACGGAGGTACATTTAATTAACAGTTTCACCCAATAACAGTAAAGCATACTTAAAAAACGTTTCGGTACTTTGATAGATTAATAAGTTCACATTATATTCCATGATATTGGGATGCCAAAATTATTATATAATGTATAACAAATCAGACAGCAATAAGCAAAAATTAAAAACGCATAAGCAACATAAATGATGTCAGGTAGTAAGCTTTCAATAATTACAGAAACTGCTTAGTCATCTAACTTTATGAACTAATTGCAATCACTACAGTTTTCTATAATCTACCCAAGAGATGGATTCAAAATAGGTGTACAGTATATTCCGTCGGGTAACTGAAATTTGAGAAAACGTCCGTATGGGACAACATCTGTATTCCGAATCAAAAGAGGCCATCTGACGTAGTGGTGTAACGATTCATCGATAGTATCGATGTTTGCATAGTCAACTATGCGATACGAATGCATCAATACAAAACACATTTAGGCAATACATCAGGATATTAATATCGCAAGGGCTGTGATACATCGATGTATCGCCACAAGAGAAGATATATCCCGATACTACTTAAGTACTACTGAAAGTTGTAAGGAGTATTGCATTAGGAAAAGGAAGGGAGTCTCTTTGAAATTCTTCTGAAGTGAACCTTGTACTGTGAGACGAACTTAAGAATAATGCCGACCTGTCATTTGAACCCGTGCATCTGAATAGCGGTGCAGTCCATTTTACCATTAAGGTGCCGAGGGTATGTAAAGCGATAAACTGTCAGTGTTGGCATTGTCTTGGTTACTGTGTAACAGTGTTGAATGTACTGGCGAATTGCGCATTTATCAAAATCATCAAATTCAATTTTCCCTTCGGTACGAGTACGCACTTTCCCTGGGCTTGTGAACTTATTGCTACCCATCGCGGGAACGCATTTACCAGGCGCGTAGCAAGCCAATTTTTGTCGTGTAAGCCCGATAGGCTGCAAAGCTGTATATTTAGTTAGTGTTGAGGCCTTGCCCAACTTTCATTTTCAAAATCATGTCTAAGCCCGGGGCTTTTCTCATGGTGATAATTTCAAAAACCCAAATCACTTTATTAAGCATTGGGCTAAAAATGGAATTTTAACAATTAAGGACCTTTGTAACGAAGATATTTTAAGTCTTTTGAAGATCTGAAACTCAAATTTGATATTGGAGGAACATATATGTAAGGTTGATAGTGAAACTTT
Source organism: Haliotis rubra (assembly GCF_003918875.1). Taxonomy (NCBI): domain Eukaryota; kingdom Metazoa; phylum Mollusca; class Gastropoda; order Lepetellida; family Haliotidae; genus Haliotis; species Haliotis rubra. Next base: position 92,788 of record NW_025765455.1, on the reverse strand, counting down.
ATGTCATGTACAGTGAGACCTCGGAAACCCGGAACCCAGATATCCGGAAACCTAACCTTCCGGTCAATTTTTAGAAAAAAACAATCTCTTACGTTATAAAAGTGACTAACCGTGTGAAGGGAAGCGCGAGAGTCCCACGTGTTTTGACACGACACATGGTCTGCTAATCCGGATCAAGGTATTGGTGGTGATTAGAAGGCCTAGCTGACACTGAGTTAACCATTGAGTTCTAACTGTTAAGTTGTTTATTCGGTCAAAGTAAAAAAAGTGCAGTTCGTCGATATTCAAGTCAGTTTCTCTTTTAATTGATCACCAACTGGCTAGTCAACCCTCTAAACGCAAGCGCTACGCAGTGACAGCCAAGGAAGAAAGAGATATGTCTTTACAAAGAACAAAATCCCAAAGTAAGCGTGGATAACATAAGCAAATATTTCGCAGGCCTACTCAGGTACTATGAGAACAATGGCGACCGTGAAAACCTGGACAAAATGTTGTCCGTCGTGTTGCAAAGGAGCGGCACCCAGTGTAAGCAGTCCTCAATGAAAGACGTTTTCAAAACTGAATAATTGTAAAGGTATGAATGTCATGTATATTGGGAATGTGTTTCCTTCTGGAAAGAACTTGAAAACTGGATAATCCAAAACAAACAGAAATTTGAAATGAGAAAGACTTTGGTTTGGTTTGGTTTTTGGTAATAAGCCATTGCTAAATCATATAATCTTTTATGCTAAAAGTCATATATATATACTTGCACTTTAAAGAATAGAATTCCAAAGTTAATAATGTCTTTAAAATGTCAAAGACACTTACACGGTTGAAAAATTCATATCCAGAAGGAACAATAATTTTGATAATTTTCAGAGAAATGGTTTCCTTTATCCTCAGTTTTTAATCTCTGACTTAATCTGTAACCAAACTTGAATAACTTTATGGCATTATAATTTCTTCATGCCACCAGTTGATGAACTTTGATCATGCATATGTACACTTTTTGCTTTACTTTATATGCTTGTATTCAATTATGGGAACAAATGAAAAAATCACAAAGAGTTTAAGGTAACTGGTCACGTGATCATTATCGTATTATAGGTTCAGACCATCACACCGATTACAAATGAGATATTCTTCAAGATCTTTAAGGTTAACAGCTGTGTTTGTTCAAACATGCCATAGGAAGTCAAGTGAGTGTATGAGTGTTTTATTTCCAACACGTGGGCGGACATACATACATACCATTGCAACCGCTACACAATATATTATATGCACAAATATTCTACATACACAATGAATTTTAGTAGAGTGGGTCGTTTATGTTTCCGTAGTTCCACCAGAAGACAGTTTGGATGATAAATATCACACTTTTGATAAATTATAAAGTGTTTCGCCATAAATTCTTACAAACTTAGCTGCAAATACTTGCAATACTGCTGACTCACCTTTAAGCAATATTTACGTATTCACTCACTAAGTATTTTGTCACTCCAGATGTTTTGTATGCATGCGTTGGTTATGTACAGCAAAGTATACCATGTATACAGCTTTGTGGATGCAAGACATAAAAATTCTTTACTCGCACCAATAATTTATTCTGGTATACGTTCAATGTTCAATTTCACTTTGACTTCTTTCTTTGGCTTGGTGAGGTTCAGAAAACTACAAAGCAGATATACAGACTTGCTAAGTAAATTATTCCCAACACTCAATTATTCCTAACAGTCAAACTACATGACAAGTCTAAGTAAATTACTTCAAATTAACAATTACAAGATAAATGAATAAAATGTACAATTAACAAAACCTTCAAATAATATTACCTTATTATGCCTTGAAATATATTACAATAGCAAACAATGCTACTCACATTTGTGTTCATGCCAACTACAACAGCTGAATGTCTCCAACATGGAGGCAGTGACAAGCCATGTGCTCTGATGAGGAGCAACACTCACAATAAGGGGAAGTAATCTGTTATGACAATCATGATAAAACTTTTTGGAAAACTAATAACAGTTATAGTCAAGCTAGACTTTCTGAACCTCATCTGAACTAAATTTTACAATAAAAATTACACTATTTTAGAACTCTGTACTTTGCAACATAAAAATATAACCTTTTGACAACAAATATCTTTAGTGCATGAAATTATTAACTAATTGAAGTGAACATTTTTTCTGCATCAACAACCTTAGTATTTCTAAGTAACCCACACAGCAAAAATAACTTGTTTCCGCATTGCGGAAACCTGGTGGAAAGTGGACTGAAACTTAAGTTTCCACCTAGAATCCAGTGAGTTTCCGTTCTTTTACATTGAGTTTCCGCAATAACGGAAACTTACAATTACCCACTTTCTAAGGGTTTCCGCACTGTTTCCGTTACCCACACTCCAACAGGTTTCCGCAAGGTATCCGTTACCCACACTCCGACAAGTTTCTGTTGAGTTTCAGTTAACTTTGAATCCATCAGGTTTCCGCAAGGTTTCAGTTACCAACAATCCGACATAGTTTCCGCATAGTTTCAGTTACCAACAATCCGACATAGTTTCCGCATAGTTTCAGTTACAAACAATCCGACATAGTTTCCGCATAGTTTCAGTTACAAACAATCCGACATAGTTTCCGCCTAGTTGCAGTTATCGGTTTTAATTTCAGGTTCACAGGTTTTCATATGTGCTTCAAAGAGCCAAATTTAACCATTCTTCTTTATTCATATCATAAACTCTTGTTAAAAACAATATAAGCAATTTGTTATTCTCATGACATTTACTTAAAGAAAAACAGAACATATAATAAGATTCATTGTTTTATTTTCTCAACATGAATATGAATTAGCATTTAAGGCAAAATAAAATCATACATATAACTAGTAATATAGCACTAAAAAACAGCAAAACATTTTGGCATAACTCAATCCAGTTTAAGAAATCGTATATCATTTATAACAAAGTAGCAATTTTTCATCAGTTAAACTTTCATTCATTTATTATATTGAAATAGCATGTTAGATGTGAAATTTATTTCAAAAATCATACTAATGGTGAAAAATAACAATAACATACAACTTTACACAGAAATAAAACATAGCTGCATCAGACATTTATTTGCACGCCTTGGCATTCAGCCACACACTCTATGTCACAACTATCGCCAAACATCCACTATGATATACATCATACAATAACACAACATACAGCTTACAATACAAAAATAAAATAAAATAAAATAAAAATTACATTATGAAATTGAAAATAAATTCAATTATATTGCAAGAGTTGGTCAGTTAGCCCAATAAGGGGCATCCCTGGGCGGAGATCCCTCCGGTTGGTTGGATGCCTCGTCCTCATGTTGGCCTTGACGAGAGCAGTGGAGGTGTAAATTCTTTCCAAGTCCAGTGTCGTCGTGTATGCCCTAAGCTTGCTGGACTCCCAGACAAAGGGGACGGAATGCAACTAATTGACATCATCTTCGTCACTCACGACTGGTGATGTCATGTCTATGGTGAGTGTTGTCGCTACCTTTTTCTTTCGTCTATCTGGCCAATCGATAGATGCAAGTCTGTTTAGGCGTTGTGCAAGTTTCTGAAAATGGCAGGTAATAACGAATTACTAGGTTATTTTGATAAATTACACAAACATCAATCAACAAGAAACTGACAATGCCAAGGATGATTTAAAATGAGTAATCCAAAAGGAAGTTTGAATAAAAGAGAACTAAATTGAACAATCACACTTTGCACTAGTTTACTCAAAACTCAAATTATGGAATTCATCACACTTCATTGACCGAATGAAATATCTTATTTTCTAAAGAGGACACGCAATCTATACAAAATTTGCTCTGACTAGAGGTAGTAATACGTGTTATATATATATATGAAGATTTATTGCATTTTCTATATAGTAATAATGATACTAGTAATAGATTTTCATCAAATTGCTATATTCAGTCTCTTACAGATCGTATTGTTGAGCCCATTTCTGGTGTCCCCTGCCGTGATGTTGCTGGAATATTGCTAAAAGCGGCGTAAAACCAAACTCAGTCAGTTGTATTGTTGAAGGCACAAGAATATTCACCCATGGCCAGTAGTGACTGTATGTTTACACCATTAAGTCTTTGAGGTGTATTTAGAAGTGTAAGCATTCACTCTGAAACATTGTGTTTTCACATAATAAAGGAGTTGACATCCATAAACCTTGTCTCTACGCTATTAATTGGAAATTATTTACTATTTATAATGAAAGTCACTACAGATAGGTCAAAATTACCTTCACATGTTCCTGCTGACCGTCCTTGGTCATTCATTATACAGTCTCCAGACTCATCATCGGCTTTGCTGAAAAAAATAAACAATAACACGTTACTTTTCTTTACATTTCCCCATTCATTCATTCGAGTTTTAAAAAACACCCAAACAATTGCAGCGACATTTATACCAACAAGCAAACTACAGATTTATCACTTTAGGTTATGCAATCAGTAAGTGCACGTCCTGACATAAACATCCTGATGAATGAAGTTTAGTTATCTCATGTGACATAACCTTGGAGTAATGGGTTATAGCTAAAACGGCACCACAGTAGAACGGCACCAAATTTGTGTGGCGAAAACGGCACCATATTGGCGAAAACGGCTACTGATTTCTGGGCTAAAACGGCACCATATATTAAACAAAGTATGACGTTGACTCATGTTTTATTTCATTTCATCATAACATTAGCAAGATTATATCAACATATGAGTCATTCTCAAAATCCGTGCATATTTATGTCAGATGTTTGTATCCGACAAACTTAAGTCAAAATCAAACCAAAAAAATTATGGTAACTAACTTATCACAATATTTTTCTACACTTTACAGTAACAAAAGTAGGGAAACTATATTTTATATTTACTTTACACCACCCAATTTTACTCAATGTTCATGTGTCACAACTCCAGTGGCTGATGTCACAGATGTGGCATTTGAATTTTTTTGTCTTTTTCATAAGCAATAAATATACAATTTCAAAACTCCATGTTATGTTGTAAAACTAGATATTTTAATATATATGTACACGAAATAAATATTATCTCTGGATTTTTGCTTTTCAAAATGATGTTACAAATTTCGTAACGGCAGTGACACAATTTCAGGAAATGTCTAATAAAAATGGTAAAATATGAAAAATGAAACATCATTAAGCTTGCATAATATATGTTATGTATATTCAGAAAAATTATTATGTTATGTAAACCCCAAAAGGAAAAAAAATCCCCATAAAACCAAAAAACTAACAAACAATGGGTTGTTGTTATTTGCTTTATTTTACGTCGCACGCACAACCAGGGAGACTCTATAAGGGGGAGTGGTCACTCCTCGGAAAGCTCCTAAGCTATGCCTCGGCTCGTCACGTGACTAGTGTAGCCAATATGGCGGCAGCGTAGTTTTTAAGATTGAGCCCGGTTTATTTTCAACACCTGCTTACATACGCTGAGTGTTGTGACAACTGAAAACCTACATGTAGAAGATAAGTTACCTATTCTGTCACTTCATTTCAAGTCAAATAATTGTTATTAGTGTCAGTATAAGTACAGTAGCTTTGTAGTAAAGTTTCAAGTGGGCATGTTGTAGCTCACTGGCTTCAATTCTCAGTACACAGCGAAGAAAGACTAAATTATATCGCTAAAACTTCTTTCACATATTCGTTTAATTTTTAGAAGGAAATATACCTTTAGTTGAAAGGTGTTTGCAAGTAATAGTGATAGTTTTATAACTAAAAAAATTTGTTAGGGTGTATTTGAGGTGTGTGAAAAATATGACATATCGCCGATCTGCCATTGAAATACTACAGGGCGTTGTTTGAGTGTTTCTAGTTAGTGTTCAAAAACATCTTTCACATACACCTTCAATTTTTATGAGGGGAATATACCATCACGTGAAAGGTGTTTGCAAGTAATAGTGATAGTTTTATAATTTAAAAAAATTTTTAGTGTGTATTTGAGGTGTGTGAAAAATATGACATATCGCCGATCTGCCATTGAAATACTACAGGGGCGTTGTTTGAGTGTTTCTAGTTATTGTTCTAAAACATCTTTCACATACACCTTCAATTTTTATGAGGGGTATATACCATCAGGTGAAAGGTTTTTGCAAGTAACATTGATACTTTTTTTTTTTTTTTTGTTAGTGTGTATTTGAGGTGTGTGAAAAATATGACATATCGCCATTGGTGCTTGTGATGCTTGAGTGTTATAGTTCTAAAACTTCTTTCTTTCTTGTTGATCTTAGTATTTGACAAAACTGGAAAGGTGTTTACAGCGCTTTGTGATAGTTCTAAACTTTCTGTTCTTGAGGGGTCTGTGACAGTGTCAGTTAACATTCTGTCAATGCCCATGTCATTCCACACATGCAATAAGATATCTGAATTAGTTACTAATGTAAAAACATGTCTCAAAGTAATTTTTTTTTTGAAAATGGACAGCTGATGTTAACATATGTGTTCTACCGATAGTTTTGTGTTCTTTAACATGTTTGGGGAGGGATGGCCTTGGTGTATCATTTATTCTTTCATTCATTCACATATGTTCTTTTTCTTTTGTTCTTTTTCTTAATTTCTTTCATTCATTCACATAAAATTCTTGCTCTTAATTCATTCATTGTAAAATTCCGACTGATACAATACACTGGCTGAAGTACTGTTAAACGCAGCAGAAGTTGCACTGGGACCGAACCAAGTCACTGTGTGCGTTGGAGCATGACGAGGCACACGTTAATTAGTACAAATGGTAAAGAAAGCAAGCGAGTGACCTATCCCTGTTGTAGAGTATCCCTGGCACAACTAAGGTATTTCGGCGACGGTAAACAATGGGTACATTTGTGCGTTTTAAAAACAATTTCATTTTGACACTGAGTTTGACACTGGGCGATTTCAGTTGAGTAAATGTACTTAAAACATCAAAGGTTGCGATGTTGTAATGCTAAATTGGGATGCCCTTTCCAATCACTGTGGGCACAGTAGATGTATTTACTATCTACACATTCTGCAATCCGATTGTCAGCTATGGGATGCCCACTTCCAATCACTGTCGGCACAGTAGATATATTTGGTTTAAGCACATTTTTGTTTCGTCAAAGAAACCTGGATAGGCGAACAAGCCTAGTGGCTTATATAGACGCAACTCCATTACATTGTTCCAATAGCTGGATACATAATTGAAATAATTTGACAACAAAAGAAAAATACTGTGACAAAATAACAGATAAATGATTGACTAATAAATATGTTCGGTATAGTGTTGGATATGCCTAGCAACGAAATGAGCAGCCATTGAAAATCAAATATATAAAACTTGCCTTACATTGAATATATACGTAGATTTGATAATTACTGTAAGCGGTTACTTTTAGAAATGAACTGTTGTACTGAGTTCGGAATATCACTAATAGTTGAGTTATTCAATGCTCCGTTACCGTATAAAGTAGTTTTCACATCGCATCCTTGAATATAAAAATACATCCTTGTTCTTAAATTTTGATAGTTCCGACATAATAGTAGATGTATTTATTATCTGCAATCCGATTATCTTATAACAAACTAGTTTTCCCCATAAGATTTTAGTTGGTGCCGTTTTCGCCATAAGATTTGTAGCCGTTTTCGCCAAGTCGAGGTTCCGTTATGTCCAAATGGTGCCGTTTTCGCCAGGTGCCGTTTTGCTGTGGTTCCGCTTTAGCCTGCACCCGGAGTAATTACGCTATTGTAAAATCAAGGGGTCACTTTGACTGCAATTACACACAGGTGTGAAGTTAAGATTTATTTGGTCCAATTTGAAATCATGATTAAGTTACGGGTTATTCAAATCCATTTGCAAATGTTACTTTAGTATGGTTCATTTTGTGAAAATGTACCTAGGGAAGCATAATAATAAAATATTCAAAGTGAAATAATGTCTATGTTTCGTAGTACCATAAACACATACCTTCAGTAAGAGAGGGTGATCCTTTCCTCCAGTAGCAGAGTCGTGACACGTTTCCTCACAACAGCCTAAATGAATAAAACAAATCCGTTAATATATAATATATTTGCTATATTTTTCAAAATTGTAGTATATTTTTAGATAGACACTTATTTTACTTCACCAACCTTTCAAAATAGTTCGAGCAAAACTGTTTATACAGTCATGGGACTTAAATATACGTCAGTCGGCAAAATTCTCATAGACTTGCATGCTATTTTAGTGTAGCTGTGTAATTTTCATTAATTCAGTTTTCCATATTTGGTTGTCAAATTTTGCAGGTTGTTAGGAAAGTATCTTGGTCACAGATACATAATTTTCCGCATTGTAGTTACATGAGCAACATATATACAACATTGCGTATTCTTTCCCCATAGACCGCCATGTTAAAAATTGCCATAACCATGACACGCACTGAATTGAAAATAAAACGGAAATTATGTCTTTGTAGCTGAGATGATTCATGATCCATGTGCAAAATATGAGCAATGTCAAACGGATATTAAATAACTTCAAGACATATCTCTAGCTGCACCAAATTAACATGTAAGTCGAATAATGCATAGTGACGAATACCTATGGCCAGTGGCTGTAGTTCGATAGATTAGCTTGTTTACCAATCCGGATTTCTGTACGTAAAAAAAATAATTCATAAAACGTTATTTGACAACAAAATAAATTGGTCTTACCTGACAGGATCGTGGTACTGCGCGTTTTTCGCAGCCATTTCCATCTTTCTCTTCCAGGTAGATAATGCTCTCTTCCAGTGCTTTGAGAAAATGGCGTCTCGCAAAGACTCACGGGAAAAACACTTTGTTGTTGTTTTTTAATCTAAATCTAACATCACAGCTTGACAATATCTTTCCTCGTTATACAACGAAATAAACATACACAATACACCTAAAATGTCAGCTGTGTGTTTTGATAATGATTTAGGTAGTCTCGCGTGGACGTGATCCGGTCGCCATTGTGTTACTTGTTTACATTGCCGACATCAAAGGGGACCGTGAAAGGTGGAAATGAGCAGATTGAATGTGAGTACCCAAAGTGACAACAGTGGGCTGTTATGGGCTTACGGGTCTTTTCATCTCATTATGGACACTAATTGCTCCTTCTCAGTGTCAAGCATCAAGATGTAGGCCTAGAGATAATTAACAGTGAATATATCTAAAAACGTATTTACGTTACTTTAAAAGTCCTGATCGAGCTTCATGAGTCCTACTCATGAGAACTTGTGTTAGTGGCAAATAAGTGATTTTTCAAAACCCTGTGAGGAGTAGGCAATATACGAAAATATTTCTGCTGGACGTAAAACTTCATCATGTAAGTAATGTACCTATTGAGCTCAATACATGCAAGTGTATTAGACATGATTATATCATGTTCATTCTTTTCAGTTCTACACCTAGATCTACGTATACTATTCCCATGTATTATAAGTTTACTTATCTAATTTTGCATCCTATATTACTCGTTTATATGTAATGTCAGCTCAATATATCCAAGTGAGTGAGTTTAGTATTACGCCGCACTCAGCAATATTAGTATACCAGTTCATCTTTTTATCATTTTATAACCATTAAAACAATTATTACATATACTTTACGCTCATAGCTTTGTGTAATAATTTGCGTAATCAATTATTAAACCTCTTAGCCTTACAATGTATTGACACAAGTCACGTATAACATTTCTAAAACAATCATTGTTTCAATTTACAGATACGTATTGTGGATCCACTGAGATTGACAAGAGGCTTGGTAATCATTTATAGTTACACCATACCATGCTCATAATTTCATTAAAGGAAATCTTAAAACAATATTTTTTATTCATCAGCATTTAGGCAAAAACAAGTAAACACTAAATAGATACATATAATAAATTTCTTTATCTCTGTGAAAAATATAATCACTCAAAATGTAACAGTGCGTGGATTCCAGTGCAATCATAAGTTGATGTGTTTTTCAGTTCCAAGAAAAAGACCCAGTTTTCTGTCCGCACTGCCAGTCGTTTGTTTGAAGGAAACAAGCTAATCTATCGTCTGGAATGGACGGCAGACGGCACAGGTTTCACTTAATTAACGATTTCAGTTTGACCTGTCCCTTTGCTATCAATCATATATCAATAATGAATACATTTAATTATTGTATATCATATATGTAACTGTAACTGAAAGTGAATAAGTTGTGTTACACATTTTACAGTTTTTAAATTAAAGTAAAGGTCACATTAAAAAATAATATTTTATGTTATTATATTGCTGTGAATGTTTCCTTAGAGGGTTGATAAAACTAAGAAATACCCACGATTTTTCATTCATGGGAAATGTTAGGTTTTGTAAACGTTTCTCAGTTGAGTTGGTCATTTCAATTTGAATAAGATCACATATATAATCAGGTGTTACATTCAGTGTTTAAACATGATTCGTATCTATTTAAAATATGTATGTACCGTTTTACCTATGCTTAGATTTCAATTGGCGATTTGGTAGTAGATGTTACCTTAAATATGAGTACAGTAACAGTAATCAATATTACCACAATTTGCTTCAGAATACTGGGTTGGCTACTATTTGGTACCAATCAATCAAATAAGTGACATGTCCGATGGAAGATACAATATACATGTATACTACAGATCTTTGCTGTGCGATTGTGAAAAAAATCTTTTGGTTACATCTACAAATTAGTCGTTCAAATTATATAATTTCATTGTGATCAGATGTACCACTGTGCATGTTTTTGAATATGTTTACATGTGTTACTTTGACTGTTTTTGTAGTTTTACTAAGCATTGTATGTATTGTATTTGCAGGATGATGCAGAGTCTGTGTGGGATGATGGAGATGGCAACGATGTTGTGCCAAACATCAACCAGGATTTTCCACATTCAGCAACATACATCTTACGTAGAGCATGCACCCTCTGTTTGCGGTTGTGGATTGGTTCGAGCCTTGTTGTAATCAACTTGGTTATATTTCCCCTTTCTCTGTGTGGCAAAACAAATGTCTCAACTCAGGCTCTGCTTCATATGTACCAGATCAGAGGATTGCTGTTTGCTCAGTATGAGTGCAACAGAAGCTTCATGATTGTCAGCAAGTTGCCAAGTCTTTACTATGTGAGATTGTTAGTGTGTATATGTTAAGATACATTGAGGTAGCTTCAAATGTACACTTCATGTATATGTATATGGGCCCATGACCTTTCATACAATAAACATTTGAATTTTAATTTGAAATCTGTTTAATAAAGACCACAGCAAATATGTTATGCCTGCACTAGTAGACCTCATTTCATCATATGCATAAAATGTTGTAGGGTTTTGACATATTTGTATTTGCATATTCATACAGAAGTTGTGCTGTCCAATGCTGATTCCCTCTTGATGTGGCCATACATACATTGAGTTGAGTTGAGTTTTACGCCGCACTCAGCAATATTCCAGCTATATGGCGGTATGCATGCATGCGTACATACATACATACATACATACATACATACATACATACATACATACATACATACATACATACATACATACATACATACATACATACATACATACATACATACATACATACATACATACATACATACATACATACATACATACATACATACATACATACATACATACATACATACATACATACATACATACATACATACATACATTGTTGAGTTCTGTTGAAATGAGAGCTATTCAAAATAATGAAACAGATGAATCATATCAGTTACTGTGTTACTGTGTTTGTTGTTTTTCGTGTAAAATATAATAAATGGTACATTCACAAGTTATACAGAATGGTAGTGAGTGAGTTACAAAGTCACATCGTAACTCTAAATTTGTAAATGTGTACATGAAATAAAAACAAACTTATATACTTACCTGTCTTCGAAGGTCAGTAAAATAACTAGTCTATCACAAATGTACACTAAAAACTGGCATGTAACCATAAACACTCTCTAACGGCAGAGTATAAAAATGGGCTATAGATTGCCAACACCTGAAGGTTGATCAACATACTAGGGACTACGGCACGTACAGTACTTTTGCTTCCTGCATGGACTCTAGCTGGATTCTGTATATAGAACTTATCTTGCAAATGTAACAGTAAGTAAATAGAGTCCCCCAATGGAACAGCACAAAGCTAAGTTTGCCACTTCATCTAAGCTGAAACTAACAGAAACCTAGCGGAAACCTACATTACTCAGTATCCAATAGGTTTCCGCAAAAGCGGAAACTAAGTCATTTTGCTATGAATGTTTCAACGAACTGAAACTAAATGGAAACGCATAATGATAGTTTCAGTTGTAGAAACTTGACGGAAACCTAGATTTGTTAGTTTCAGTTTTGTAAACTATGAATAAACTCGCATTGTCTGTTTCCGTATACTGAAACCTAGCGGAAACCTACATTACCCAGTATCCATTAAGTTTCCGCAAGAACGGAAACTTAAGTTATTTTTGCTGTGCCACCTTCGTCACACTTTGGTGTGAAAGGTGTCAGTTGAGTTTACACAGGACCCTTTGTGTGCCCTGTTGATACTATTTACACTCATATGGTCCTGCTTGCGGGTGCAATATAGCCATTATGTCACTGCATTCACCATACATTACCGATTTCCATATTGCATAAATACCTACACTGAGCACATATTATCCTGACAACGACTGGTACACATCTTTTGTCTTCAATGAATAACCTGTAAACACCATTCGACAGCTTAACTACTGCACCTGTGACAAACAAATGTACTATGTGAACACCGAGAGGAAGAGAGCAAGATTCACATTCGTCATGTGGAGGCAACTTTAGGACAATTGTGCATGTAGCTATGAGAAGTACCGCAACCTTGAATACCGTATACCGGGAAACTTTCAAGGTATTAAAATTTCGAGGTTTGAGACCCCCAGAGCTTTCGAGGTGATTTAAATTTCGAGGTTAGAAGAAAGGGGCCAGAAACATCACTTACCGGACCAATACTCACTGAGCTATCGGCAAAACTCCTAGTAGCCTGTGATAACTGCTGTCTGACTGTTATAACAACCGGTATACCAGTCCATGGTAGCAATAATAGTAATGAAAACAAACGTTTGATCCTTTGTTGTGATAAATGGCCCATGAAACATTCTAACGGCAGAGTTCAAACATGACGCCATTTTTTTCTCAGACGATATTGTTTTCTTAACAACTAATTATAAGCATCTATGCATGGGTCTCTGCTGAAACTATGTTGTTGTTAGAAAGCTGAGAAGTTGAACTCTTTTTGTTTACGATAGTTTATTTATGTAAGTAGCTTGACTCAAACGTGCCATCGCACGAATAAAAGTTTGTTTCAGTCGATGTCGTTACATTTTAACGAGACAAAATGAGTCTAATAGCGTGGTTGTAGACAGGAATTACAGAGTTAATGCGCATGTTACAATGCCTTTAAGGAGATATGCCAGGAAGTCATTGTTTGCCAGCAGTTGAAATGCTTATCGATAGGAAATCTAGCCCAAAGGTACGAAGTTCGGAAAAATTCAAGGATATAATATTTTCGAGGTTGCGTTTCTAACCTCGAAAATTAGATACGTCGAAAATTTCCCTGTATACGGTATGACTTAGCTCTTTGTCCAGAAAATGTATACCAGTTCAGGTATAAAAAGAGGGGTATGGTTTTACAACAGCACGTAGCTCTCTTGATTCCAGCAGCGAGATTCTGACTTGGTTTCTTTTAAACCCGGCAAAGCCATAACATGCCATTACACTGATTAACAGTTCACAAAGGTGTCATAGCTCAGCTCAGTTATCATTGAGGTACACAGACCAAAATAATGTTCAACACGACCCCTACGAAACTACGTCAGTGTTAAGTATCATGCGCACACATCGCACGTTGACAATGTTTTTCTCAAACTAATACATTGAAGTGTTCAAACTAATACATCGAAGTGTTCAAACTAATACATCGAAGTGTAAAGAAAGGAAAGTAAAATAAATAAAGAAAGAATTTTATTTTTTTTTTCGTGTAAGCCCGGTAGGTTGCAAAGCTTTATATTTAGTTAGTGTTGAGAGCTTACCCAACTTTTCAAAATCATGCGTGAGCCCGGACTTTTTTTCATAATGGTAGCTACGCCCCTGTTTACCTTCTTCCTTTATTTTGCGCAAGGTACTGACAGATATACCAGTAGCATTGCTGGCTTTTTTGAGTGCACTGTGTGTGCTGTCGGAAATAGTACACATGTACTGAATGACATTGTGGGCAACCTCACGTGTTTGTGAAGGGATGACTTGACCCCGTTTACCCAATTTAGAGTGCGACATGATAAGTTTCAAATACCTGCAGAGTTTGATACTCTTTTAACAGTCCACTTTACAACATACTAGTATACACATGCTCGAGCAGAAACACGACATTTCCGAATCATTGCGCAGAGAGTGATTACTGCAAGGATAACAAAAATCACGTGCCCGAAGTTTTCACACCTGTTCCCCCTTCGAGTAGGTAGTGGATCAGTTCACGACACGCTCCCAGCTCTCCTTTAACGAACGCGTCTTTCGCGCACCTCATTCTAATGTTGGTTGGACAGTAGGAATATTTGTTTGTATCTGTTACATGAACAAAGCAGTTGGTGTAGAAGTGATAGAATGTGAACATTTTTCAAACTCTGTGAACTGTACAATACTTGTCTTCAAGCAATTGAAATATGTTTTAGTTGTTTGACAAATGACACCATTTATTCACAACTATGAATGATGTCTTAGCTTTGTTAAGAAAGATAACAAAGATAAGATACAATTTAGACAGCAGACTTAAATAGTTTTTTCAGTGATTCTGAATTCTGATATAAATTACATTGAATTGTTTGTGAAAGAATTGGTGTGGAAACACAACTTCCCAAAGGAAACTTCAGTTTCAAATGTATTTTAAGGTGTGCTGAACATGTTTGACTGTACCTTCTTCAACATGAAATGCTGAAATTTTATGAGATCAACAGCTCTTTAAGTGTGTGTGTGTGATAGTAACACAGGTTTTAATGAATGTATTACTATTTGTAGTCACGATATGGCTGAAATACTGCCACTGCGACTGTAAACTTTAACTCACTCACTCACGATATATCGTCTCGCCTCATTAAACTGGTATCAGGATGTATCGTCTCTCCACTTAGACTACGAAGCACAGCTCTTCACATCAGTAATACATTGTAATCATCTTTTTCGAAAGTATAGATAATGAAATTTGTGCAGCTATGTGAACACACCTGTCTGTGTTTTATTGCAATAAGCTGTCTCTCCTTGTATGCCATATATAAGAAGTGTACCTAAGGTAAATTATTTAAACTATAATGTAATTTCCATTACAAAAAAGTATAAACGGTATTACCTACTGATCAGAAAGGCTTATCAGTACCCCACCGCCACCACCCACCCTAGGCCTACCCCATCCTACACCCTCTCCCTCTCACACACATGCACACACACACTCCCTAACATGCATATCGCTCCGGCCCATAGACCCAATATTGTAACCTTTTAAACAGACATCATGTGTATGTCAAGAAAGGCAGGCACGTTAATAGTGGTGCTCAGTCATGGGTATCACTTCGCCATGTGTTTTCTAATGATCTCCGTGCATTATGGCGTGGTCCGACGCGCTAACGAACCCGATGTGACAGTTACATTACAGAACCATTGAAATACATGTTAAAGTAGTGTCAATCTTGTAACACTATATTTACCCATTACCAACCATTTACGCGTGTACTAAATATATGACAAACCTAACCCTGGTCATACGAGATTTCAAAGGTATTGAAATGCATGTCCTACAATCACAGCATTTACATATGTTACACATGCTAGAAAACACATGAAAATAATGGCCAGATTTACACACCTGTGAAATACAAGTAAATACAGACTTGAGTGTTCATTTATTTTAACACCCCTTTAAACGTGTGTAAATCTGACAGCCAGATGATACGTAGATTTCAAACGTTGTTCATATGGCCGCCGGATGAAACGTATATTCCCTAATGTTAGTAAATTTAAGTAATACAGTCATTTTGTGTGGTGTCCATTGCGTGGGAAAGAGAAACAGATACCAGATAGGGCCCTCACTTGGTACCTATACCAGCCGGGGGAACACGAGGGTGATAGCCGTAAGCGAGCCACTGACCCAGTATGGTCAGTCAAAACTTACAACATAGATAAAGTGGACATGAAAGCCGACGAGCCGAACTTGTACTACTTGAGAGATGGGCCAGGGAGAGGGTTTGTTAGAGAAGAATTATTGATCGTACCGTACGACACTATGCTACCCCCCAAGCAAAATATTCAACACTTACCAAGTAATCCCAATAGTATCCTGTCAACACGACATGTCACATGATCAGGAAAGTGCTGGTTCACGGTCATAGTGACCAGGAAGTTAACTGGGATTCAAATAAATCGATTTTAATTCTGACAATATAATACCCGATACACACGAAACATAGCGAGATTACACACTATAATATCCTGTTAACTGTAACCGGATTTAAAACCTACTGTAGCAAGTATAGACGTAGCCGAGTTAAGAATAACGACATAAACTGGTTTGCGCTATTATAGACGGAGCCCATCCCGGTAGCTCAATCGGTTGAGTGGTGCGGCCCATTATGTATAGTTTGCGCGAGCTATACATGTGAGTTCGTATCCCGCCGTTGCCTCAGGAGATTCCTTGCAACTTTGTGTGATGTGAGGTGTTTCGGGAAGGAATCAAGACCATATCAGTTGGGTGGCTGAAAAGGGCTTAGCTGAGTGGGGCACTCTCATGGCGAGAGAAAGGCAGCCGACGCAATTCCCTTTGGGAGATGCGCAACATCTTCTTTCGATTTCAGCCTTGGGGAATTGTGGCTGCCGGGGACATTTTACTACTTTTTAGAACTACTTTCTATCTTTCTATAGGTATATTCGAGGTCATAGTGGCACAGTAGTGTCACGTGTGGGCGGGAAATTAACGGGGGCTCAAAAGTAGTAGATACAATGGTGGCGAGATCTAAGGGTCTGACAAAAGCTTTATTTGTGAATAACATAACACAAGTCGCTGTAATAGTTTGGATACCTTGTGCATAATATCACAGAAGTTGCTGTTATATTTTGGATACCTTGTGCATAAAATCACACAAGTCGCCGTTATGTTTTGAATACCTTGTGCATAACATCACATATGCCAAAGTTATATTTTGGATACCTTGTGGATAACATCACACATGTAGCTGTTATATTTTGGATACCTTGTGCATAACATCACATATGCCTATGTTATATTTTGGATACCTTGTGCATAACATCACATGTCGCTGTTATATTTTGGATACCTTGTGCATAACATCAAACATGTTGCTGTTATATTTTGGATACCTTGTGCATAACATCACATATGCTCAAGTTATATTTTTTCAATACCTTGACCATAACATCACATATGCCCCTGTCATATTTTGGGTACCTTGTGGATAACATCACACATGTCGCTGTTATATTTTGGATACCTTGGGGATAACATCACATATGCCCATGTTATATTTTTTCAATACCTTGAGCATAACATCACATATGCCCTTGATATATTTTGGATACCTTGTTGATGACATCACAGATGTCGCTGTTATATTTTGGATAACTTGTGCATAACATCAAATGTCGCTGTTATATTTTGGATACCTTGTGCATAACATCACATATGCCCATGTTATATTTTGGATTCCTTATGCATAAAATAACATGTCGCTGGTATATTTTGGATACCTTGTGCATAACATCACACAAGTCACTGTTATATTTTGGATACCTTGCCCATAACATCACACATGTCGCTGTTATATTTTGAATACCTTGTGCATAACATCACATATGCCTATGTTATATTTTGGATACCTTGTGCAAAACATCACACAAGTCGCTGTTATATTTTGGATACCTTGTGCATATCATCACACAAGTCGCTGTTATACTTTGGATACCTTGTGCATAACATCACACAAGTCGCTGTTATATTTTGGATAACTTGTGCAAAACATCACCCATGTCGCTGTTATATTTTGGATACCTTGTGCAAAACATCAGATATGCCCATGTTACTTTTTGTTTACCTTGTGGATAACATCACTCATGTCGCTGTTATATTTTGGACACTTTGTGCATAACATCACATGTCGCTGTTATCTTTTGGATACCTTGTGCAAAACATCACATATGCCCATGTTATATTTTGAATACATTGTGCAAAACATCACACAAGTCGCTGTTATATTTTGGATACCTTGTGCATATCATCACACAAGTCGCTGTTATACTTTGGATACCTTGTGCATAACATCACACAAGTCGCTGTTATATTGTGGATACATTGTGCATAACCTCACACAAGTCGCTGTTATATTTTGGATACCTTGTGCAAAACATCACATATGCCCATGTTATATTTTGGATACCTTGTGCAAAACATCACACAAGTCGCTGTTATATTTTAAATACCTTTTACATAACATCACATATGTCGCTGTTATATTTTGGATACCTTGTGCATAACATCACATATGTCGCTGTTATATTTTAAATACCTTTTACATAACATCACATATGTCGCTGTTATATTTTAAATACCTTTTACATAACATCACATATGTCGCTGTTATATTTTGGATACCTTGTGCATAACATCACATATGTCGCTGTTATATTTTGAATACCTTGTGCATAACATCACACAAGTCGCTGTTATATTTTAAATACCTTTTACATAACATCACATATGTCGCTGTTATATTTTAAATACCTTTTACATAACATCACATATGTCGCTGTTATATTTTGGATACCTTGTGCATAACATCACATATGTCGCTGTTATATTTTGAATACCTTGTGCATAACATCACACAAGTCGCTGTTATATTTTAAATACCTTTCACATAACATCACATATGTCGCTGTTATATTTTGGAATACCTTGCACATCACATCACACATGTCGTTGTTATATTTTGGATACCTTGCGCATAACATTACACACGTTTTTATGTTTTGTCAAGTGTTCTATTAATGAATGAATAAACGGATGAATGAATGAATGAATGAATGAATGAATGGCTTTGTCTCCTCCACAGTTAAATACAACCTCCAAGATTATATAACGACAAATACAGTCAGTATTTACAATAGATCATTTGCATCATGTCAGTATAACAATCTGAAAACACGTTATATGTTGCACTGCCCTTAATAAATAACTGCACAATTTGTGAGCAATACGGCGAGAGCTTTTTGTAGATTTACGTACGGTGTTTATTTGATTCCATACGAAGTGAGAGCATTATGTATTCCCATGTATCATAGTTAATTTCAGTTAATTTAAAGTCATGTATATCTGTGCCGGGAAACAATTACAGCCTATCATCGTCGTCAAGCATATTAAAGTTTCACACGTGTGTGTTTTATTCAACTCTTTTGACACTTTTGCTCTTGATCCGATTTTGACACAGAGTGGCAGGGGCCATATTATCCCTAGAAACATCGTAAGTGTGTGTTCAAGCATGATATGTCCATTCGGCGGATAACCGCCTTGGATTTTCTTTGCTTCTGGGTTCTAGGGCATTTTGTTGTGAGAATTGTCAAAAGGATGGCAAAATTATGGCGTTGTCAAATGTCGCTCAAAGGTATCACGACCATATCATTGTAGTAATGGTGTCATTGGAGCCAAATAACTAGCTGGCCCTTAAGCCCAAAGCCAATTGTAGATCACCATTCCATTGCAAGACATCAATATGGATTGCTAATACTGGTTGTGGTTAATGTGAATAAATGTTTTAGAATGCCGAGTAACTGTCCCAACAGATTCCAAATAATGAAATTCGACAGAACTGCATTCCTTTAAATCGCATCATTATCGAGATGAACATTTTGGCCCGATCGTGTCTTGGAGTTTCTGTTCCTGTGGCACCAGTGCTATTTATTTTGTGACTTGAACGCTCTTTATTGCCAGTGGTAACTTTATATCCTTCACCTTAGAAATTTAAAGAGCTGACCTGTTTGATCAGCCCGAACGATATGCAATACCTGCATTTAACCTGGTAAGGTTAATTGTGTTTTTTATTGGTGATAAAATGGTGTTTACTAGAAATCCACCATCTAATGAGAAGCGAAAGGGGCCTTCTGTTTGAAGTTTATTCAATACTCTGTGGGAGTTCTTCCTCCGTAAATTAGATTTCCATCGCAATAAGAACATAGTGAATTCTAAACATGCCATCAGAATGTTTAAGAAAACTGTCTTTGAACCTAAGACCTTTGGGCCGGACGCACATTAGGAACTCAGACCATCAGAAATCTTTAATCCTTTGCAAATTTAAAAGGCTAAAAAGTGGGAAGTTCTAGTTACAACGAATCTGCCATCATTTGATCGATCGAAACTCTTCAGAAACACCCTCTAGACATTGTAAACCATTTTCGCAATACTAGGCAAGGTTTCTAGCAAACGCTAGTAGATGGAGGCCATTCTGGTTGGTTTAAATACCAAAATCAATAGCATAATTCTTGTGTAAAATATACGCTTCCAATCAATTAGCGCTCCAAATGATAGTCGAGAGTCTGCAATAGGTCTTTCTACTGATGGCTCTCCAACAGCCTGAATACAAAACAGGGCATTTGGACGCGCGACCAGACAAAAACGTTCCACTAATTCATGGTAGAATTGTTTTAATTTCATTAAAAAGACAAGCAAAGGTTTGGGACGCCGGCGGAAGAATCAAGGCCCATTTTGCACTTTGTTACACTTCCTACGCGTGATGTGTGACACAGCATACGGTTAAGTGAACGTGAGTCTGGCTGTTTTACCTGCTGCTGGCGAATTGCTCTTCATTTTAGCTTTCCTTTTCCGTGATGCTGATGTTTGGTTACAATCGAAGATCCAACACAACAAGCCATGGCGTTGTTTGAGTGTTTGTCGCCACACCAAGCAATATTCCAGCTTTATATCGGCGATCTGTAAATAATCGAATCTGGACAAGATAATCCAGTGATCAACAGCATGAGCATCGATCTAAGCAATTGGGAACCGATGTCATATGTCAACCAAGTCAGCGAACCGGACCCCCCGATCCCTTTAGTCAGATGAAAACTGAAAAACGTGGATGGGCTGCCTCCTAGCACTTTCCTCTCACATCATTATAACATGCTGTGATGTATCTGAGAAACTCCAGCATTATGCCCAACGAGCCCACCTCGCATACTCGCGCATATTAGAGAGCGCTCTGTAATGATACATGTTGCAGTAAGACTGTCCAAGTTAAACCGTAATTCCAGTCATTGCCGAAGTAATATTGATTAAACGCCTCTCTCATAACATGGCCTCGCTTTAAAGATAATTTGATTACCTCCCTTCCTGATAACATATGGCCGCAATTTGACTTAATGCATTGTTCTTTTAAAACCAGCCCGAACCATATGATATTCACTTAACTAGACACAGTGTCTCGATAACTCCTTCACAAGCCCTTTCCTCCCATGTTGATTACATTCTGTAAATCGTTTAGGGGTATATTCTTGACAGGCAGAAAGACGAGGGCAATTATGTTGTATGGACGTGAGTAACTTAAATTTTATGATATAATGATTCCTTAAAAATGACTTATCAATATGGAGTCATGCTAACATTGAAAGGGGCAAGGGCGGCGAGGTAGCCTAGTGGTTAAAGCGTTGGCTCGTCACGCCGAAGACCCGGGTTCGAATCCCAACATGGGTACAATGTGTGAAGCCCATTTCTGGTGTCCCCCGCCGTGATATTGCTGGAATTTTGCGTAAAGCGGCGTAAAACCAAACTCTGTCAGTCAGTCAGTGAAAGGGGCAACTGAAGTGTTTGGGTGTGCAGGCTCCCTGAATTGGTTAATGCCTATCAACTGCATAGATCGATGTTCATGGCGTTATTCACGGGGTTGTGTGGTCCATATTGGATTATTTACTGACCTCTCTTGTATCTCTGGAATAGTGCGGCGTTGAATTGTTCTAAAGCAAGTAAATTTTATCACTGTGTATGCGGTGTAAAGGCACTTGACAGCACGACGGAATACAATCTCGACGTACTCCATGTTGGTCGAAAGGTGAGTGAGTGAGTTTACGCCGCTTTTAGCAATATCCAAGCAATATCACAGCTGGGGACACCAGAAATGGGCTTCACACATTGTGTGCATGTGGGAATGGAACCCGAGTCTTCAGCGTGACGAGCGACCGCCTTAATCACTAGGCTACCCCGCCGTCCCACTGGTCGAAGGGGACTAAAATTCCAAACACAATTATTTGACTAAATGATGTCTTACCACTCTGGCGTCAGCTTTTGGGATTAAATCAGATAAATTACCTTATTGATGTCACAACGGAAACACTGAAGTCGACCTTTAGATTAAATTTTGCCATGTGTTAACTCAACCGATATCTACAAGTAAATGTTTTGGCGTGTTCTAATTTATACAAGTTGTTGAATGAATTGATCTGGTAATGGTTTTACACAGTTTTTCGCATTTTCAATAAGATCAAAGAAGGCAAGTTTGCATTTGATTTATTCTGTTCTATACTGCTAATTGAAATTGTTCTGTTACGCTTCTTCACATGGCTGTGAGACTCAATATGGCGTCCATGTGAAGTGGGATCAGTTTTCAAAGAGTGATCGGAATACTTGCCATTAGTCATAATGCTGTTCTCAGCTCCAATGACAATATCACCTATCGTCGGAATACTTGCCATTAGTCATAATGTTGTTCTCAACTCCAGTGACAATATAACCTAGCGTTGGAATACTTGCCATTAGTCATCATGTTGTTCTCAACTCCAATGACAATATAACCTAGCGTTGGAATACTTGCCATTAGTCATCATGTTGTTCTCAACTCCAATGACAATATAACCTAGCGTTGGAATACTTGCCATTAGTCATCATGTTGTTCTCAACTCCAATGACAATATAACCTAGCGTTGGAATACTTGCCATTAGTCATAATGTTGTTCTCAGCTTCAATGACAATATAACCTAGCGTCGGAATACTTGCCATTAGTCATAATGCTGTTCTCAACCCCAATGACAATATAACCTAGCGTTGGAATACTTGTCATTAGTCATAATGCTGTTCTCAACTCAAATGACAATATTACGTAGCGTCGGAATACTTGCCATTAGCCATAATGCTGTTCGCAACTCCAATGACAATATAACCTAGCGTCGGAATACTTGCCATTAGTCATAATGTTGTTCTCCACTCAAATGACAATATAACCTAGCGTCGGAATATTTGCCATTAGTCATAATGTTGTTCTCAACTCCAATGACAATATAACCTAGCGTTGGAATACTTGTCATTAGTCATAATGTTGTTGTCAACTTCAATGACAATATAACCTAGCGTTGGAATACTTGTCATTAGTCATAATGTTGTTCTCAACTCCAATGACAATATAACCTAGCGTTGGAATACTTGTCATTAGTCATAATGTTGTTCTCAACCCCAATGACAATATAACCTAGCGTCGGAATACTTGCCATTAGTCATAATGTTGTTCCCAACTCCAATGACAATATAACCTTGCGTCGGAATACTTGTCATCAGTCATAATGTTGTTCTCAACTCCAATGACAATATAACCTAGCGTTGGAATACTTGTCATTAGTCATAATGTTGTTCTCAACCCCAATGACAATATAACCTAGCGTCGGAATACTTGCCATAAGTCATAATGTTGTTCTCAACTCCAATGACAATATAACCTAGCGTTGGAATACTTGTCATTAGTCATAATGTTGTTCTCAACTCCAATGACAATATAACCTAGCGTCGGAATACTTGCCATTAGTCATAATGTTGTTCTCAACTCCAATGACAATATAACCTAGCGTTGGAATACTTGTCATTAGTCATAATGTTGTTCTCAACTCCAATGACAATATAACCTAGCGTTGGAATACTTGTCATTAGTCATAATGCTGGGTGTTCAAAAATGTAAATAACACTGTACTTTTTCACTTTTCACATCAAGAGTGAGTAGGGGAGTTTAGTTTTACGCCACTTTTAGCAATATGCCAGCAATATCACGGCGGGGGACACCAGAAATGGGCTTCACACAATGTGCCCATGTGGGGAATCGAACCCGGATCTTCGGTGTGACGGGCGAACGCCTTAACAGCTAGGCTACACCACCGCCCTTCCACATCAAGACATTCCTTTTAAATATAATTATGTGTATATGTAAAATGGCGACGCATGGACTTATCATAATGGACAATGGTTGCTGTCATGAAGTTCACGAGGTCACAATGTGATTCCAGTCCGACTGCGAGCTCTTTCATCCCAGGTCTGATGGGATCTGAAGGGACGCAGTCTCACATCTCAGAAGTTCCCCGGCCAACAAATTGAAATGTCAATTCTCTCTATTTCCTCTTCAGTGTTAATGTCGCCAGATTGAGAAGAGGGCTAGTGTTCTCGGAAAAATGCCAATATTAGCATCCTCGCTATGTTAGTCCTGGATATTGGCGTTTCCTCAAGTAGCATCTTTTAAGTGCTTTTCTTGTTCCACCGCAACTTTATATATATCCTGGTTTGGGGCTGGCAGTAGGATCTACCAACCTTTGGAAAGGATAAACAATCATCGCATTCGTTTGTATTCTGATATGAAACTGGCTAACAAGTACACCGTCTGTATTCGTCTTAAGATGTAGCTCGTCTGACAAAATACACTGGTCCTGTATACTTAGACATGAGACAAACTTTGAGCTGAAACCGATCTTAAAATATGTTGGTATTACTGGCTACAGAGGTCGACGGAATTTGGCCAATTGCCAATTTATCCATGATAGTGTTTACAGGTAAAATGTTCCTACTTCTACTGGCTTGAGTTCCTATATGTGGGTTATTTGAATTACGGCCTGCATCAACAGAGCTAAGTCGTTTTTTTCAACATCCAGTGTTCAGTGTGCCACGTCGCTGTGATAATCACTGCTGGTTCATGTCAGGATTAGAACACCATAATTACAGTGTTTTTACCCAGGAATGGAACAATCCCAGCGGGTAATGGTTTATGGAACAATCCCAGCGGGTAATGGTTTATGGAACAATCCCAGCGGGTAATGGTTTATGCAGCTTGTTTAGCAGCTGCTCCTTCTCATTATCGGGCAGCGTAGCCTGAACACTAAAGCAAACACTACAACGTAGCCTGAACACTAAAGCAAACACTACAACGTAGCCTGAACACTAAAGCAAACACTACAAGAGATGTTGAGGGTTTGTTGAGGATTCAGCATTTATGACTGTTATTTAGGTTTTCCTAATTCTACATTTGGCAGTAATATTTGCTAGAGAGAAGGGCTTTAATAACAAAATCCCCCAGGACGTTATTTCCATCAGATCACGGAGTGACTGAGTGAGTATGGTTTTACGCTGCTTTTAGCAATATTCCAGCAATATCACAACGGGGGACACCAGAAATGGGCTCCACTCATTGTGTGCATGTGCGGATTCGAACCCAGTTTTCCGGTGTGACGAGCGAAGGATTTAACCACTTGTCTACCCACCGCCCCCCAGACCACAGAATAACAGGTGTGTTTTCAAGCGGGGCTAGCAGTGATAGGATAACCCACTCAGCCACAGTTTACTGTCGTGATCCAGTTGTTGTTCTCTCCTCTTTACTGTCGTGATCCAGTTCTTGTTCTCTCCGCTTTACTACGCCCGGAGAGTGGAAGGTCGCGGGTTCGATCCCTGACTGCGTCATACCAAAACACGTTAAAATATGATATTTGTTGGTCTCTGTCTGGCGCTCGGCATTAATGGGTACAACAAGGACTGGTCGGCTCGGAGTCAGTATAATGTGTCTGAACGGGGTATTCATGCTTCACTGCAGCATGTTATCTCAGTGAGCTAGCACTATAAAACCAGCTTAAGTCTGGGTTAGTACAAGCAGACGCACATACACATACACACGCATGCACGTCGTCATATGAGCGAAATATTCTCAAGTACGACGTAAAACCCAATTTCACTTCACCTCACCTCCTCTTTACTGTCGAGTACCAGGCAGGGCAACATAAATCATAATCTTTCAACGTATTTCGGGGCAATAGGCTTGATCATATTATATTTTCTTCACAGAAATAAAGATATGCTTTGTCAAGCAGTGTCTCAAAGAATATTGTATCTATCAAAACGCGTCAGCTCCCATAACCCCCTCCTACAGTTTTAAAATAAATGAAGGAAGGTGGTTAAATACTGATGTATCTCTACGCACATGTCCTGTTTGTAAATTCGGTATAGAGGATGACGCTCAAAAATATTGGCACAAAGTCCTTAAGGTACATGCTTTTCTTGAATCTCGTCGATGCATCTTAAGCTTCATTGCGATTGCGATTCCTTTTCCTGTATCTTTAACTAATTGTATTGCCAATTGCTTCGATGACCCATGGGAGACAAACATGTATTGGCCCATGTGGTGTGTGTGGTTAGAACTTACTTGTCCAGCCTTAAAGCTTTAGGTACTGGATTTTGTTGAATCTCGTCGTTGCATCTTCAGTTTCATTGCGATTCCTTCCCCTGCATCGTTCACCAATTGTATTGCCAATTGCTTCGGTGATCCATGAGAGACAGAACACTTATTGGTCTATGTGGTGTGTGGTTAGAACTTTCTTGTCCAGACTGCGAGACTGAGTGGCTGGCTTATCGTCTTAGCAGGCAAGACGATAGCAGTGTTAGTTTCGTCTGTCCTTAAATGTTGAGGTAACATGCTCTTATCAGTTACGTTCATAATGGTGAACAACCATGCACTTAAACTCTTGTATGTGTTTCCGAGATTGATGAATCTGACGTTTCAAAGTGCACCAAATGAATCCCCTTGCAAACATGTTATCATCATTTATCAGCAACATATACAGAATGAGTTTCACCACTTAATAAGATTAGAAAATGTTACAATTAGTTATATACATGCATAAAGCAATGTCAGATATTCTAGCACTTTATGAGATTAGAAATTGTTAAGATGCCAACGTGGTTGACGTGACATGTTTCTGAGAAATGATAACAGCGGTTAATCATATCTCAATCGGATGTCAGATTGCAAGATATCTGCTAAAATCATCGAGAATTGCATTTATTCCAGGCACGAGAAACGCAAACTGCACCCTGAAGGAATATGTACAGAATATATATTATTTTGATTATGGTGACAGTTTATAGTTTCTAAGGTATTTATGTTAAAACAATTTCCATGAATCTCCCTGTTTATAACGCAGGCTGATGCGAAATCCCATGACTGTGCAGTTGTGACATTCAGGATTGTCAGAAAAGCATTCGTACACTTCTCAATTACATTCTCCCTCATAGACGACAATTTGAGTGAGTGAGTAAATATTTATCATCACATCAGCAATATTTCAGCCATATCGTGACGAGAACAATTAATAATTGTATTATAGATCAATAAAATTAGAAAATAAAAGCCTGTTGACGAAGAACATTAAAACTGCTAGTTTATCACAGATAACCATTTAAAACTAGTAATTAAACCTGGGGCGGTGGGGTAGCCTAGTGCTTAAAGCGTTGGCTCGTCACGCCGAAGACCCGGGTTCGAATCCCCACATGGGTACAATGTGTGAAGCCCATTTCTGGTGTCCCTCGCCGTGATGTTGCTTGAATATTGCTAAAAGCGGCGTAAAACCAAACTCAGTCAGTCAGTCAGTAATTAAACCTAAAACGTTTTCACTAGAAATAACAAGACAATGTAAAAACAGGCTATAGATTGCCAACAACTGAAGATGGATCATCAAACTAGGGACCATGGAGTGACGACAATTTAAAGAAAGCGGGGACAACTTTAATGAACCTGTGTCATCGTCGACAGGAATGTAAGAACAAATGAAAACTGGTTGAATGGGATTACTTATTCAATGGTCGCATGGTCCAGCAACCACTTCTCTCAAGTTAATCATTTCCTATTTTGTAACATTTTAACAAATGAATTATAGAGAACATTGTTTGATTTTTAACGCCCCAAACATTCCAGCTACATGACAGAAATCTGTAGATAATACGTCTGGACCAGATAATCCTGTGATGCAATAAAGAACGATATTTGTGTACGATGACATGCATCAACCAAGTTAACATGTCCTACCATTGATCGCGTCAGTCGTCTTTATGGCATTATTCTATATTCATTAATACGGATTCATAAGGTATTAACAGGGACGAGATTATTATTCCTAGAAAACGGAAACGCCTGACGGCAAGTCAGTATTTCAATTCCGATGGCGAGCGTCAGGTCTTACAGAACAGAACTGAATGTACATGTATAATTGTTTACAATTTGTAAGCTTATTTTCATTAACAATGGAACCAACACCAGAAATTGTATCGCGAACACGCGAGATTCTGCCAAGGGAGGAAATTAAAGTCATTGATTTATAGCATGACGTACCAGATCCTTGCACACATAATTCTGCCTCTGAAATGTATGTGATTTTTTTCAGTTTCTCTTTTGGGAATGGTGTAACGCATTCCATACATCACTTGATAGTAATATCAAGGATTTTGTCACTGAAATGTGATGATTTCTGTTACAACGACATATTTAATCTCTCTCAACAGTACAGTAATGTCATGAAATATCCATCAAGACAAATTATGTTAAGAATTGTAACGTGGCTTGGCATCATTTGTTGCCTTTCAGGAGCCAAATTGTTATAGTTTGATCCAAAGGACGGAAGCAATTGACTCTATCGTTGTATGTGGTATGAATACAGTGATCTACAAACAATGGGCCTCAGCTGATTTAAGGAAGTGAAACGTCTGCCGGGACTGGCCTCTACACGATCTGTTGTCTTTGAAGTCACTGAACGCCATCGATCTTGCGTCCAGCCACGTGTACGTAATGAACACTGCTTCACAGACGCAAACAAAATGGAAAAGTTATATTCATATGCTGTTAATGTACTCTAAAGCACCTCACCATTGAAAACAAAATACAGATAGGACACGTTTAAAAGAATCATTTGGAAATGGATGTAAATTGTGGTCCCTTAGGGATTGCAGGTTATAGTCTGTTTGCAGTGAAAACGTACCGATGAATTTCACTTTACACCAAAAAGTAAATCAAATAATGTGAAATTAAGATTGCGAATCCTCATAACTTTACCTTTCCAATTGAACACTCAAATCTCAGAATTTTCTTTAACTTAGGATAAAACTTGCTTAACAAACGATCTTAGTTTCAAATCGCTAATATTCGTATGTATTACAAGGGGGTATACACATTAAATGACACCCCGAGAACAAGAAGGGTTGGTTTCTACGGTAGTCTAAGTCAACGCTAATCACGGACCGCACGTGCATTTGTTTCACTATTCCAACTACTGCGCGTACCCCCTTGTAATACAAACCAATAATAGCGATTTGCAAGCCCGAAAATATTAATGTTCTAAAATGGGTGAAAATGGGACTTTTTGGATCAATCATGAGACATGTTGTCAATACACAGAGAAGCAGCCAAGAACCTGACATTGAATGGTCATGATATATTCATCTCTTGACGAACACCTGGTGTCACTACCGTGGAATAGCGGCTGATAAGTATATGCTTATAATAGAGTATATTGTACAATGTATTCACAAGTTTCTTGAGTGTGATTCCTGTGGGAATTCATCTATGTGTGTTTTTTTATTAGCAGAAACTTCAGGTGGCTCGGCAAAGGTTTTGTAGCTTTTATTATCATATGCAGGAAAAGGATTTTGTTGTTTTTATTTACCGCTACATCTTATTCAAAATTGCCTTTGTTCACCCAGCAGAGAATGGGTACCCAGTGGGATAAGAATTTAGTTTTGTGATTCCTACGTAGACGTGTACATAAACGTTGCAATGGTAAAGCTCTGGGGGTGAACCCCACAAAGCAAATGACGTGTGCACTGGCCTGTGCTCCTGCCCCTGTAGGAGGGGTAGAGTAGCTTAGTGGTTAAAACGTTCGCTCGTCACGCCGAAGACCCGGGTTCGATTGTCAGCATGGTTAAATCCATTTCTGGCGTTCCCCGCCATGATATTGCTGGAATATTGCTAACCACACGTGTATTCCCTGCCTCGGCGTCTGCAGTGTGTCCTCTGCGGCAACAGTAAGCAGCAACATTCTCCCAGTGGTCAGAAATGTATAAAGAAACTTCATGCAGGGAAACAAACTGCGTGGCGTGGGGTGGTGTTGGAGGTAACCTACTTTGGCACCTGCCCCGATGTGTGAGGCGAGAGCCAGAGTCAGCACTAAACCATTAGATACTTTATCCTCACAGTCAACAACAATATAAATATATTACATGTTGAAGGTGGCTAGTCTTATTTACGGACCAATAACAGTTCTTGTCTAAACTGCATCTGGTAGAGTGCATTCTTGTCAAATTCTTGGTTTCAAATCGTACAATGTGTGTTTCATCACAAAGGTCATGTTGACCTAGATCGCTCAGCATGCGTCATGCGGAATGTTTAACCAGCCAACCAACCAACCAACCAACCAACCAACCAACCAACAAAACCAAACCAAACAAACAAGGATCCGGTTGTATCATTGCTTCATTAACTAATGCCAACATTAAACCCTAATGATACATTAAATCCTTAATAGTTATTAGTTATTAAAAACGGTTGTATCAAACACTTATTAGCATATCATTATCTAATGACGTCCTAATGTAAATATTTTCATTATATTCGGGGACTCCCCTAAATATTTCCCACAATATCGCGACGTAAACACGTAAGCATTACTCTCGGTCGTCTGTGAAAATGCCATCTTTACGGCTAAACCTCGGGAAAAAAAACAACATTTCGACTTCTGTATAGAAACACGTCTAAATAATTCTGAAACGTCGCCGATAAACCTAGAATCGTTTGGGATGTTTTTGGAAAATACACGAACACGAACGCCGAAGTGAGCTTTCCGCCATATTGGATAGTGTTTACAAAATCAAGTTTCGCTAAGGCCGGTCATAGGACGCCTATTACATCATGTATATTTCATATTCAGTTGTGACAAATGCATCGCTGAATTCCTCATACATTTTAGAATCAACTTACAAATGGTCTTTGTCACTAAAACCAAGTGTCTGGAAAAAGACGAAACATATTGGGTGTGAAAACGGAGCGTTGTGCTCATAACACAGCGCTTGCTAGAACAGTAAACAAAGCGACAATCAGATTGTATACTGGGCATCACTTTCTCATGTTTTTGGACATCAGTTTGTCTATTCGTAGCATGCATGAGCTACATACTTTTAGAATATGCACGGTAAGAGTAATGTAGCAAGAACTAGAAATTAAAATCAGATTCAATACAGAAATATGATATATAGGAAAGTTCTGTGCAGCGTGACACCATGCCAGACGCAAATCATGGAGAATGACATAGGCAGTTATCGGCATTTATGACTTTTTCAATGAAAACAATGTAAACAAATAACCATACGCAGATAGTCAGAATGTTTCCGATTACTTGCATCATACATTTATGGACAAATGTTCCCTCGCAAAATCGTGGGCACCCATATCCACGAAGCCGCCATTTCATGAGAAATCGGTCATCGGTAGTGATGTCATACATCAACATTGTTAGACATAATGTGGCAATTTTTTTTAGGTTAAGGTCGGTTGAATATGAATAAACACAATCACACTGTCCTGCGGATTACACTTTTAGTATTAATGTATACTTTCCGTATCGTTCACATATGGCTTCATGAAACTAATTTCATTATCAACATTTAGTATTTTAAACGTAAGTAAAACTGACATAATAAATGAAAATTATTTATTTATTTCATGAAATGTATATATGCACACATTTTGAAAGGATATGTCTTGTTCATCGAATTTGTTTATGTTGTGTTATAGACAAAACAACTTCACATCTTATAAGTCTAGTCCAAATCGATGGGTATCGCTGTGAGTTGTTCAGTTTTCACTGTTATGTGTCCGGCTACTGCCGCTAACGCTCTACGTATAATCATTGGCCAGGTGCGTGTTTGTCACAAATGTTTTGAGTATCATTGTTTTCGATAATTCCGTGAACAAAACATCAAGAAAATATAATGTCCTTATTCACAGCAAATTCTCTCCAAGTGACCTGAGTTGCAATGACTTAGTATTAAGCATAGCGGAGTGATGCCGCCTTATCTTTATAAGCATATGACCTTTTGTAGCAATTTGACGTCATAGGGGAAAATCCATTTTCAACACATATTGCGAGTTGCTTTTAACATTGAGTGTATAAAGTTATACATAAACACACAAACCAATTTAATACATACCTATGTCGTTCAGGTATAAGGCAGAATTTTGTTCGCTCACACTTTCCGTAAACATGCCAAATTGAAAATACAGTAGCACAGTACTTTTATCAGTGCACGATAAAAAGCAGAGAAATTTACTGTTTTTAAACGCATAACAAAAGTAGGAGTAACATTCAGCGGTATCTACTTTTCCAACTGAGTTTATACCATGAGATAGGACATTTAATACTCTACATTTCTGTGTAATTTTATAGCTGTAGGTAGATCCAGTGCTGCGCAAACAAAATTCTGGCGCAATGTTCACTTTCCAGGAAGTTTAATGACGCTCTAATGATACCCAAGGACCTTCATTAAGTTAATGACGCACTAATGACAACACGACGTCATTAAAACGTTAGTACAAAAGAATTTAATGATACATTTGTTAATGAACGTTTAATGGCACGTTCATGCTTCATTAAAGTTTGATACAACCGGGTCCTGAACATCAACCCCCTATGAATTGTAATTTAAAGATACTTTCATAATTTGTTCATGGCATGGTGGCCCTGTGGTACTGAACTCACGGTTTACGGTTTCTTGGTACCAAAAGTTCCCGGGTCGATCCCACCTTCAGCACTGTTTTCGTTCAATATTTTTTTTTTCAGATCTTCTTTACTAGACCTTCTTCTATACCCACAACTTCACGTAATGGCTAATAGAAAGAGCTCACGTAAAATATGAAGAGATTATTGCCAATGTGAAGAAAACACCTTTCTCAATTTCCGTTGATTAATCATGCTCAAGTGGCTATAATACCATGTATAACATGTCCCAACTTGTCACACATTGTGCAACACTATGCAACATTACTCGGAGCCAAACAGCTGTACTGTCTTTCCGCCCATTAAATATCAGTTTTTATTCCACCCCTCCATTAATACAGTGTAGGAAGACCTACAACAATGTTTTTAACTTTACAAAGCATCTTCAATGGCAGATGAAAGTAAAAATATATTTTCAGCACACAAAAAAGAGAACAGAAACATCATGTTTATCACATACTGTTAAATACTGATACTGAATCGCGGGAGTTAAGGAGCTGACAGGCTAAAAGTCCCTATTTTGAAGACAACAAAATGTAGGAATATCTAATTTCCATCACAATTCACTTTGTATCAGTGGCCTAGACATACTAATATCCGTCAATTTGTGTTGATGATGAGGAAACAGTATCCGTGGACAATGCCTATGACACTGTGTGTATTATGTCCGACGATGTACAACACTAGACAGTAGTGGTTAGAGCGTCCGCCCGGAGAGCGGAAGGTCGCGGGTTCGATCCCCGACCGCGTCATACCAAAAGACGTTACAATATGGTACTTGTTGGTCCCTGCCTGGCGCTCGGCATTAATGGGTTCAACAAGGACAGTGGACTAGCACTATAAATCCAGCTTAAGTCTGGGCTAGTACAAGCAGCCGCACATACACACACACACGCATGCACGTCGTCATATGAGCGAAATATTCTCAAGCACGACGTTAAACCCAATTTCACCTTACCTCACCTATATGGCAACGGTCTGTAGATATTCGAGTCTTTACCACACAATCCAGTGATCAAAAGCTTGTACATCGATCTTAGCAAGTGGGATCAGACAGCAACCATGTGAGCGAATCTCACTACCGGGTTTGTCGTTCTAGTGAAAGTATCCATGTCGAGACATCATTAGGCCCACAGACCATATAGCTGAAGTAGAGTGAAGCTGTCAAACAGCACATCACACGCACCTGTTGATTTATTGATACTAACCCTAGCGCACCGGAAAACACTTAAATGTATTTAAATGTAACATTTGAATTTGAGAGGAATGTCATTCATACCCCACGATGTTTTTACAATTATGTAATCCAGCTAATTTACAGCCTATGTGGTTGTGGTCTTAATAACCTTGGTCATGTTGTGAATAATATTTTCTCAAATTAGTCCTAATTGCCGATTTTTCTGACCCCTATTTTAAAGAATAAGACCACCAGGGGGAATATCAACAGGCTTCTTAATTTCAGTTAATTCGTGTATGTTTGTCTGTGCATGGTGTTGTGGTGTCTGTGTATGGTGTTGTGTGTATGTGCATGGTGTTGTGGTGTCTGTGTATGGTGTTGTGGTGTCTGTACATGGTGTTGTGGCGTCTGTGCATGGTGTTGTGGTGTCTGTGCATGTATGGTGTTGTGGTGTCTGTGCATGGTGTTGTGGTGTCTGTACATGGTGTTGTGGTGTCTGTGCATGGTGTTGTGGTGTCTGTGCATGGTGTTGTGGTGTCTGTGTATGGTGTTGTGGTGTCTGTACATGGTGTTGTGGCGTCTGTGCATGGTGTTGTGGTGTCTGTGCATGTATGGTATTGTGGTGTCTGTGCATGGTGTTGTGGTGTCTGTGTATGGTGTTGTGGTGTCTGTGCATGGTGTTGTGGTGTCTGTGCATGGTGTTGTGGTGTCTGTGCATGTATGGTATTGTGGTGTCTGTGTATGGTGTTGTGGTGTCTGTGTATGGTGTTGTGGTGTCTGTGCATGGTGTTGTGGTGTCTGTGCATGTATGGTATTGTGGTGTCTGTGTATGGTGTTGTGGTGTCTGTGCATGGTGTTGTGGCGTCTGTGCATGGTGTTGTGGTGTCTGTGCATGTATGGTATTGTGGTGTCTGTGTATGGTGTTGTGGTGTCTGTGTATGGTGTTGTGGTGTCTGTGCATGGTGTTGTGGTGTCTGTGTGTGGTGTTCATGGTGTTGTGGTGTCTGTGCATGGTGTTGTGGCGTCTGTGCATGGTGTTGTGGTGTCTGTGCATGTATGGTATTGTGGTGTCTGTGTATGGTGTTGTGGTGTCTGTGTATGGTGTTGTGGTGTCTGTGCATGGTGTTGTGGTGTCTGTGCATGGTGTTGTGGTGTCTGTGTATGGTGTTGTGGTGTCTGTGCATGGTGTTGTGGTGTCTGTGCATGGTGTTGTGGTGTCTGTGCATGGTGTTGTGGTGTCTGTGTATGCTGTGCATGGTGTTGTGGTGTCTGTGCATGGTGTTGTGGTGTCTGTGCATGGTGTTGTGGTGTCTGTGTATGGTGTTGTGGTGTCTGTGCATGGCGTTGTGGTGTCTGTGCATGGTGTTGTGGTGTCTGTGCATGGTGTTGTGGTGTCTGTGCATGGTGATGTGGTGTTTGTGCATGGTGTTGTGGTGTCTGTGCATGGTGTTGTGGTGTCCGTGCATGCATGGTGTTGTGGTGTCTGTGCATGCATCGTGTTGTGGTGTCTGTGCATGCATGGTGTTATGGTGTCTGTGCATGCATGGTGTTGTGGTGTCTGTGCATGGTGTTGTGGTGTCCGTCGTTCAGATACCCGAGTAGCGTTACGCAAACAGTGCATGTTGCCATGTATACTGAGGCAGCAATGCATTCAATAATGTCATATCTGACTGAAGGCGTCAGTAACTGTGACAGTGTGTGTATCATGGTTAACACTGTAAAACAGTAGTCACATGCACAGCCAGTCAACCTTCCGAGCAGTTGATTACTGGATTGTCTGGTCCAAACCGCCACCATATAGTCGGGATGAGCGCGGCGTTAAACAACAAACCACCACAACCAACAACAACAACAACAACAACAAACCATTTAGTCAAGAAAAGTAATTTTATTTTCACTACAAACCAATAACGTTATGTCAACAATACTGTGACATGTAGACAATAGAATGACGTCATAGCTTGACGCCCTTACATAAACATTCATGGTACAATATACTTCACAGGAGCAGTTAAACCAAAGCTGATGTTACTGGTGTTGGTAGAAAGTGTAGTTAATGGTAACATTGCTGCCGTGCTTGACAGGTCCGGGCATTCGGGCCAAGCAGTTATTTACCATGCTGCTCTGCACCTGCACATTAGGCCTAAGTGCAGAGTCAGTAGTTTCACGAACATCCAAATCTTTCAAAGTCAACATCATTCAGAAAGTTATTGATATCGTCAGCAGGCGGGACAGCATCACAGGTTTTTTCAGTTATGGTGACTGACATATTTTCTTTTTGGCTTTCTCATCAGTGTAGCCAGTATATGTTTTGAGGCAAGATTCAGACTTATGTCCGGTCACGGTCATACTATGAAGGGAAGGGACCTGAGCTGCGTTCAAGATGTGACCTTTTGTCGCTCTCAGTGACTGATTGGTATACTTCATGGAGAGCCTTGCCTTGATGCTCAGATTTGGCATCATTGAACCGAGACGGTTGTGGCCAAGGGGAATGGGATAATAATGCTGGTTATTTTCCATCTTCGAGGTCGGTTGTTGGAACAACTTTGGGCAGTTTTCGTTCAGAAGTCTTACGTACTTCACATAAGAAAAGACATCTGGGCATCTTGTATTATCTGTAAAACAATTAATAAATTGGATGAATAAAAATACATAAAAATATAACACATTGTGGATTTGAACAAGCTCTTATCTAAGACTACAAACCACAGCTGAAGGAAATTGAATGAGAGTGACGTCACTTGATATTGTAGTTATGTTATGTGGTAACTTTGGTATGTATCCTTTCAATGTAATCACATTGGCTTACATTCAAAATATTGTTTTCAATAAAATTGCATACCTTTCTTCTCTTACATCCTCCCTCTAGCCCGGTCTCCGTCATGTTGACGGTTCTTAGTCTGTTCATCCGTTCACATGTAAACAAACCTGTCTCCGTCAGCGTCCGTGGTAACCGCGTGGTAATCTTTCTCATTTTTTGCACCTTGCTTCGATATACAACTTTGACAAAAGAGCGTCTAAATCTTCAGGGGCGAGGTTTTCAAATTCAATAGATTTACCTTTTTGACTAAGTTATTCCCTGAAAACACGTATCGCCGTCGAAGTCGCTTTCTTCGTGTTTTTAGCATCAACATTTTCCAAAATGATATTTTCTTCATTTACTGAATTTCCGCAATTCTGTCGTCTCGGCGTTGACGAATGAAGCGGGATCCCTTCAAGCAAAGCAATCTGATTGGTTGAATCATAGGGAAGTCCTCATCCGGGTCTCTCAAAATCTATATTCAGAAACTCAAGTCAATATGACTTTTGGTCGGACCTGGGTTTGGAGACAATATGCTTTTCTGTCGACGGTCACGTGACCGCCTCTAGACCAGTCAGATAGCAGGAAAAATATGCTTACTTAATAAATACATTTTATCGCTTTGGAGAAACTAAATATAGTTCAGAAAAACCTGGAACTATAATCAGGGCGAACTGGGATTCGAACGTACGCTCACCAGTTTTCGTATCTGCCTCAAGGGAAGGAAGTCGGCACAGCGAATTGCGACACCTGAATGGATGGATGGATGGTACCGGTGTATGTTTCTGAAGTGTGGATGTTCTATCTCAAAGGCTTGCCAACCTACCAACCATCTGTAATGTGCCCTTTTCAGCCAGTTTGTAGACATTTCTTCAGTTCCTCGTTTGAACCCCAAGTAGGCTCCCTCTAGTCTGCTTTGCTGAGATGCCTGTAATTGATCAATACAGTTGATATTTGTGTCATGGATGGATGGGTGGTACAGGTGTATGTTTCTGAAGTGTGGATGTTCTATCTCAAAGGCTTGCCAACCTACCAACCATCTATAAAGTGCCCTTTTCAGGTATTTCGCAGACATTTCTTCAGTTTATCGTTTGAACCCCAAATAGGCTCCCTCTTGTGTGGTTCGTTGAGATGCTTGTAATAGATGAATACAATTGATATTTGAGCCATGAATGGATGGATGGTGTGGGTTCATGTGTCTGAAGTGTGGATGCTTTATCTCAAAGGCTTGCCAACCTACCAACCATCTGTAAACTGCCCTTTTCAGCCACTTTGTAGACATTTCTTCAGTTCCTCGTTTGAACCCCAAATAGGCTCCCTCTAGTCTGCTTTGCTGAGATGTTTGTAAATGATCAATACAGTTGATATTTGTCTTGTGGATGGATGGATGGTGTGGGTTTATGTGTCTGAAGTGTGGATGTTCTATCTCAAAGGCTTGCCAACCTACCAACCATCTGTAAAGTGCCCTTTTCAGACACTTTGTAGACATTTCTCCAGTTCCTCGTTTGAACCCAAAATAGACTCCCTCTTGTTACAGACTCTTGTCCCATTGTGTATTAATTCACCTACACCTCTTGTTACAGACTCGTGTCCCATTGTGTAATAATTCACCCACACCTCTTGTTACAGACTCGTGTCCCATTGTGTAATAATTCACCTACACCTCTTGTTACAGACTCGTGTCCCTTTGTGTAATAATTCACCTACACCTCTTGTTACAGACTCGTGTCCCTTTGTGTAATAATTCACCCACTCCTCTTGTTGCAGACATGTAACATTGTGTAGTAATTCACATACATTGCCTGTAACAATTAATCTACACACACTGGTACAAACGTCTCTTTGTCTAATGTCTGATTTTACATCAATTCACGTGCGCATTCGTTAAAGCATCTGCCAGCACCTAACGATTAGCCAAATCATTTCTGTACCAACATGTCCTATTGTGTCACTGTCCACCACACCTCATTCACGAGCAATTCAACAATTTACCAACATATCCCTGTAGAGGATGGC
Organism: Haliotis rubra; assembly: GCF_003918875.1. Lineage (NCBI taxonomy): Eukaryota > Metazoa > Mollusca > Gastropoda > Lepetellida > Haliotidae > Haliotis > Haliotis rubra. The sequence goes on along the minus strand of NW_025765455.1, from coordinate 53,897 downwards.
CTGAAATAATTCTCTTTCGTATCAATTAGAGACAAAAATTCTAATAGCACAGGTGACAATAATCTGATAATACATCAAAGTGAATCACTGAATGTTAATGACAGGTTCGTCGTACCTTCGTCGCGCCTTGTATTTTAAGGAAAAACACAAGTTTAATTTTTTTTTTAAATTTAATGAGTGAAACGATGTAAGTAGATGAATGGGCTCTGTTACCCGAAATCACAATCTACTCACGATGTTAGGGGTCATTTACTGGTTCCTGGACCCATCTTACATGTCACAGCTAAACCATTTGCCCGACTGAAGCAAGGTTTTGTGGAAGAATTGAAATATGCAATTCATCCCAGATAAATTGAGGTTAAAAGTACAAGGCAGTCTAGTGCAGAGTGAGGAGACACCGCAAATTCGCTCTACAGAGTTGCGTCCCATGTGTACTCTGGATGCCAATTACCCTGGGTTCGAATCCTGCAGGTTTCGGCATTTCCTTTCATCACTTCAGGTTTTCTTCCCAAATCAAGCTAACATGCCGTGACGTAACTGTATTACTGCTCAAATAGGCGTTAAAACAACGCACTCACGTTAAACAATTCATGTTTGGCAAATATTGTAAATATTGAATATTTGGGCGAATTGCATCTAGAAAATTGCATCAGAAATGTTTACCCTACAGCTTAGCAAGAGACTCCTGACGCGACACGTGCTCTTCTAAAACATGACTGTCACTTTCCTTCTTGGGCCGGTTTTGTTTGTCAATGGCTTCAGAATGCAGCTTGACTGTTTGTCCTGACAGTTTCATGCCCTCGATGATCCCTGTCGTCGTTATCTTCAATGCATACTTCTTAAACTCATCCCCCGGCTCCGTCTCGTCCACAACGTTTACTTGCTTCTTTCTTATTTGCTTGTCAAAAATGGGCTGAAGGTCACCAATGGAAAAGGACGAAACCAACTCCTGACCCTTCTTTCGTCTGATGAACACCGGAGCCGATCCCGACGGCATCCTCATCAGTGTCTCAACCTTGAACTTTTTACATATTTCCTTCTCCGTGAACACGACCTGTGCAGTGCAGTGGCTGTTGGCTTCAACGTTGATATCACTTGTCGTTTCAAACGTCAACGTTTCTTCGAACGTCTGACCGGTAGTTTTGGAGATCTCCAGCCGTGCTTCCAGACTAGCTTCTGCAACTCCAATGGAAAACTTTGCGGACCCACCGATAGAAAATCCTGTCTGGAAGGTGACGTTTACTGAAGCTGTTCTCGCCCGTTCCATCCTGAACTTGTAGACCTGGTCCCTATTGGTGTCGTTTTGATAGTCAGTGGATAGGAGAGATGTGTTGGGAATCTGGTCGCCATGCTTGAGCTGCTTCGGTTTGGGCCTAGAATCGGACTCAGAATGGGTCTTTGATTCGGACTCAGATTTCTTGTCCATAAGCTTAGCAGGCAAGTCTTCAAATTGGTAAAAGTTCATGGGGACATCTACATCGAAATCTTTCCTTCTGAGGAAGAGCTTTCTCCAGAAAGATGATTTGTTGACGAATTGATCCCATGCCCAGTCCTGTATCTTCTTTTGTACGTCGAAAATTGGGGAGACGTCTTCTACCTTCGATTCACCACCACAGACCATGGTAATCACTTCTGAAAACAGAAAGATCTCTTAAAATATGTCGCAGATACAGTTGTGAAGCACAGGGCATGTTAATGACCACGCCAGCTCTTTTGGGAAACAATTTTACTATTTCAGATATAAACATCATGTATTTACATTGTAGTCTTCGTTTCGAAAACAGGTAATATTCCACCCTCTTACACGCAGACGGGATAACTCTGTATCTTGAATTCTCTTTAATATCTTAAATATTTCCCTCCTTACTATTTGAATGTTTTGTGGAAAGTGTGCATTAATATAACAGTTTAAGGACTATCATTCGTCATTCCGAGTAGGACAACATGTTATAAAGTTCTGAGACTTGTTTTTCAAACGATAGTTTTCTGTAGAAAAACAATTAAGTCAATACTTATAACATAGTATGACGCTACAATATGTTTCCTTTAACGCTTGAAGTGATGTGATGATTTGATTTGGTGTGACAACAGTATTATGCGAGTTTTATGCAATATATTGGAGGAAGTAAATCTGAAATATATAAATAAAGCTTACAACAGGAAATTCCTGCTAAGTCATGTCATTTACATATTCATCGGATCGTGATCGCGTATATCGAAGTTGATTATCCCACGGATAATACCTAGAGATTATTACACGAGCAAGTGTGTCATTCAACTTATACAGAACGAGTGTGAAATTGTGTATTGTCCGAGCTCGAGTCTAAAAGGTTCTTTAATTATCCATTTATGCATGTACATTTGTGCAGTAAACTCGGTAAGCAACTATGGCGACCCTCTTCATTTACGGTACGTTCAGTTGTTTAATAACGGGGGGCGGTGGGGTAGCCTAATGGTTAAAGCGTTCACTCGTCACGCCGAAGACCCGGGTTCGAATCCCCACATGGGCACAATGTGTGAAGCCCATTTCTGATGTCCCCCGCCGTGATGTTGCTGGAATATTGCTAAAAGCGGCGTAAAACCAAACTCAGTCAGTGTTTAATAACGTCACAGAGGACGGAATACAGAAAAAATGGTTGCTAGGCAAGAGTGTATATACACAATGTGGGTAATAACTGTCATGTGAGAAAATAGGTTTATCGTTCTAAAATGGTTTCCACTGAAGATATTTCTTGGCGACATCAAGGGATTTCCCGTTGAAAATGAAACTGCATTATACCATAACGAGACAACCGAGCATGATCACAATACTGCCCTCTCCAGACAGGTCACTGATTCTAACATTTTACTAACTGAAAATGCTTAAAGAATGACATCGGATTGTAAACATAATCTCACTCTCATGTATATTGACATCTCCCACTCGTGTTTAATTTCTTCAAATATATACAGATTTAAACGATTACCATGAATATCCGCGATAGAATTGGTCTTCAGCAACCCGTGCAAGAGGCGACATACAACCGGTATATTGCTGAGTGTTGCGTTGAACAACAACGAAACCAACCAAACGTATTTAAACGAATAAGGCAACATATGAAAGTACAAGTGTTCCTATATCTCTTTCTTGATTTCACCACAGTGTAATTCAAAGGCTTCGACGAAACCCGGAAAAAGAATATAGGGACACTGGTCCTTTTGTATGTTATCTTGTTCGTTTCTATCGATATTTCAAAAACGGTTTTAAAGCACATCGGCAAACCATGAAGTCTTATGTCAAACTGAGAATTAGTTTACAGTCTAAAAAATATCAAATGAGTAGTATTAATGATATATGTCAATTGCTATGACATTATTAAATGACATGATTAAATGTCAAGATATAATGTATACAGTTCAATCGCATAAAATCTTTTCATACCCAAATAGCAAATCTCAAAATGCATATTCTATCGGAATACGTTTGTAAAACAAATAGATTAGAACCATGGGTTTATTTCCAAATAACAGCATTCAGTTGGATTCCCCCGTTATATTTGTCTGCTTGTTTTGGTTGAGAAATAAATTAACGCGCGTCCTTTGGTACATCTGTATCTTCAAAGATCCCGGGTATTCAGTGTTCATAAATGCATCTCACACATGATGTAAAATTTGTATTAAGGTATATCACACTTTTATTACAGACGGTAGCCCAGTCCATTGTGATGTTCAGTTACGTCAGCCGGCGAATCGTCACAAAGTAGGTCGAGTCCCTGGTTGCAGCTCGTGACAGCCTGGTTGAAGCCATTGATCAGTGCACCTTTAAACATGTACTGAATCCTTTTGAAATAGTATTTTGGAATGGTACGCTTTTTGTTCGACGACGTCTCCTAGTTTCGTTTCCCTGAGTGGATGCAACTTGAAAAGCTCTCACACAATTAAGCCAGTAAGCGTACATTGCCTAAGAACCCTAAGATCGTTTAAGCTTGAAAATATTTCAGCATTAGGACAGATGCAATAACATTTCTAAAGATACTCATGTCGTGCACACATCGACGATCATAATAACTTGCTGACATCCATTAAGCAAAATGAATATAATAACTACCCTGTGAACATACCCATGAAGGTCCGCGTGAGAACTGATCTTTCACTACCCATATTACTCTTAAGAGACGACAAACTGGATGGGGTGGTCAGGCTCGCTGACTTGGTTCATTCACATAGTATCCTTGTTACCGTGATCGATACTCTTGATGTTGATCACTGGACTGTGTGATACAGAGTCGAATTTTTACAGACCGCCGACAAATAGCGTGAATATTGCTGATAGCGGCGTTAAGCTCTTCCGTTTGGGTAGTAGTCTGGTGGTTATAGGGTTCCCGAATGAGACGGGTTGGACTCCCCAAGCCAGTTGCCTACAGCCTCCTGCCCTGTTCCTCATGCACAAAAAACCCTCTGTGATTTTGTCACCGGAATAAAGCGGCGTAAAACCATTTCGTTCAACTGTATTACAACGAGTCTATTCGATCAGTCGTCCTTATAACGAGGCGACTAGAGGGATTGGGTGGTCAGGGATGCTGACCTGGTTGACACATGTCACGTCTCAGACATTTTACCTCACTCAGACGAGTGCGCTGTCGCTGCATACAACCGCTGATTCACCACCTACAAGTTATATGAGTACCCTGACGAACTGTTATGTATCGACCTGTTTATTTAGCGCTTAGCAACGCCCAGTTGTGTACTCAGACATGTCACAGTCTATTTCATACTTCGTTAATGCAGCCAACATTTATTCTGTGAGAGATTCTCGAATACGTTCGCGGTTGTAATTTTCTGAGGCCATTGTGTTAAACTAAACTGTAAAGTGTGTGCAGTATGCCATGTACACATGACACCTTCACGACCTACAGTATATATTTCAAACATGATATTTCATCTACAGACACACTTGTTCTGTAAATGGTAATACATCTATAGATTGCATTGTTACCAATTTACTCAAAAATAAATTGATGTGTAATAAATTAATCTGATTACTGTTAAACGTGAATAAATTAATACAATGTCCGCCACATTTCAACACGATCGGTTTCCAAGCTGAAGCCAACGACGCAGCGATAAGATCAAGGTTATAATGCAAATTTATGCACTGATTAGCTGATAGTGTAAAACCTCTGAAGATGCTACATGCATAATTTACAGAAATACATTATCGTTTTCAAACTGTTACCTTTAAGCGCTCTCCGTGGAGATCACCTGGCTTCCTTGTAGGATGCTCTCGCCTCGTAACACGGCGTTACATATGGGTCACCATGACCTTCCTGTCTCGGATCTCTAACGCTTGTTCTGATAAAGTGCTGCATATTGTGTGTCGGTTTGTAAGGTGAATAGCCAGTTTCCTGGGAAGGTTCAGCTCAAAGGTCGATATTAATGTTTCGACGAATCTCATTGTCGTGGTTTCACATTAATGTATAATGGAACCTGTTAAAACAGGACTCTGCTTATTCCAGAATTTTGTCCGTTTCGCTTACCCTCGAGTGTATTTATGTTTATTGCCTTGTAGTCTTGACTTCACATTCATGTATAATGGAACCTGTTAAAACAGGACTCTGCTTATTCCAGACTTTTGTCTGTTTCGCTGACATTTGTTTGTACATGTGTTTATGTTTATTGGACTATTATTTATAAACAAGACTATTCCAGATATTTGTTTTGCTCAGTTTCGAATATATTTTGGAGAGATGGGGTAGCCCAGTGGTTAAAAACGTTCGCTTGTCACGCCGAAAACCCGGGTTCGATACCCCACATGGGTATATTGTGTGAAGCCCATTTCTGGTGTCCCCCGCCCTGATATTACTGGAATATTGCTTAAAGCGGCGTAAAACCATACCCACTCACTCGAATATATCTATGCTTTTTGTCTTGTCGTCGCGACTTCACATTCACCTACAATGGCACCTATCAAAACAGGAACCTGCCTATTACAATCCAATTCGTTTTCTCTCCATTTTGAATATATTCATGTATATTATCTCGTAGTCTGTTGTCTTTATGACTCCGGTTTGAATTACCTCACGCTTATTGTCTCGTGGTTGTGACTTCACATTCATGTACAATGGAAATTGTTGAAACAGGACACTGCCAACTCCAGATCAGTCTCTTTCGCTTCAAGTCGAATAAGCTCATGCTTATTGTCTCGTAGTTGTGAATTCACATTCATGTACAATGGAAATTGTTAAAACAGGACACTGCCAACTCCAGATCAGTCTCTTTCGCTTCAAGTCGAATAAGCTCATGCTTATTGTCTCGTAGTTGTGACTTCACATTCATGTACAATGCAACCTGTTAAAACAGGACCCTGTCCATTTCAGATCAGTCTGTTTCGCCCCGTCTCGAATAAGCTCGTGCTTATTATCTCGTATATTAGGCTTCACATCTGCACTCCAGACTGTGAAAACAGGACACCGACTAATCAAAATCTGTCAACCCTAGATCAAAACCACCAACCCAAGTTAATTTCTTCAGTGTATCGTGAAATGTCACTTGCGTTAAATAAATACTTATGTTGTGCACAAAATCTGTTGTAAAAGGTGAGCAGTACGAATTTAGTCTCTGGGGATAATTTTCGTACTTATTTGTAAAGGAGGCAGATATCTGTCAACAATCTCTTGTGTAATTATGACTGTTGCATATAATGTGAACGGCCTTATGTAGGACTTCATGGTATTACAGGCATACCGCAATACGATACGTATTATAATACCTTTTTATGAGAAATCGGTGTATTTGTTGAAAATTTACTTGAAGTTAAAATGTACAAAGACTTTCATTTACATGTGATGTTTCCCTTCGTGGTTTTGATAAAATGGAATTAATTACATACTTTCATGACTGTAAATTGTATAAAATTGATCTCTACCTATCCAAACTAATTTTAAGACTGGTGATATAAGAACCATAACACCATGTCTAGAGCCTAACTATGTAGCAAACAGAATTAGCGCGAACAATCAGTAACACTTGCCGTCAAACAAGTTAGCTCGCAAACTATAGTCCGTTTGGCTCAAAAGCGGACCGATGAATTGCAATCTAACTCGAAAACTAATAAACATATAATACTCAATGAAACACTGATCATAATCAAAACGTCAGACCAACTCTGTGAGTTTTTTGCAGATTTTTTTGTCATAAAAATAAAATTTGTTTAACAATCTATCATTAAAATATTGACATAGTCCACTATTTGTTACGAGGGAGGAGTGCAGAGAAAGGGACAACCAGGTGTGCGAGAAAGGATGGAGACGGCACAGCACAGGTTAATGAATCAATAACTTTGTCGGCACTTGTGCACGGGCTTCTCTAACACCTGGCTGTCCCTTTCACTGCACTCCTCCCTCGTAAGAAATAGTGAACTGTGTCAATATTTTAATGATTGTTTGTTAAACAACTTTTTTGATTTTAGGACATAAATTCTGCAAACAAATGACAGAGTTGGTCTGATGTTTTGATTAGGATCAGTCATTCATTGAGTATTATGTTTATTAGTGTTCGAGTTAGATTGCAATTCATCGGTCCGCTTTTGAGCCAAACGGACTATATACGGGTTTCCGAATCGCAATAAATTGCAAGATAATTCATATGCCAGTACACGGCCACGCCTTATGTGTTCATAGTGTCAGACAAAGGACAGACAATAGAATATCACATTCCGGACCATTCCTTTAACTGGATTAACATACCATTTCACAACCGTTCAGTTAATTCCAAACCCCGTCAATCAGGTGAGGTGAGGTGAAGTGAAATGGGGTTTAGCGTCGTACTTAAGAATATTTCGCTCATATGACGACGTACATGCGTGTGTATGTGTGGCTGCTTGCACTAGCCCAGACTTAAGCTGGTATTATAGTGCTAGCTCACTGAGATACCATGCCATGAAACAGGAATACCCCACTCAGACTAATATACTGACTCGAAGCTCGAGCCGACCAGTCCTTGTTGTACCCTTTAATGCCGAGCGCCAGGAAGGGAACAACAAGTACCATATTTTAACTGTCCTTTGGTATGACAGGGCCGGAGATCGAACCCGCGACATCCGGACCGTTATTCAGGAAACCCTGCACTGAGGGTTATTGGTTTTTAAAGATAAGACGTAGTTATGTCCCTATTATTTGACGATGCCGTGAAAATGTATTTTAGTATAATCACAATTAACTATCAGTTGATGTGCTCCATAAATTTTTTTAGATATGTTTTTGTTCATAACTGTCATGGGTAACGAAAAGATATGAAGTAGACTGGCAGTTACAAGTGATACATATGGAGAAGGATGTCCACCTCTTTATAATAAGGAACGCGTTTCGGAGTATAGTTTCGTCCCCTTTTTCACTAGGGGAGAGTGAATGAGTGAGTAACGATGTACGCCGATTTTAGCACTATTCCAGCAACACCATTATGTTATATCTGACATGACACTTTCTCAGAAAAGTTCAGATGTCAATACACTTTTGGTTGAGTCTCATCTGTCTCCAGCACACACGCACGCACGGACGCACGCACGAACACACATATTGTTGTTATATTCGTTATACATATCTCAATATAGTCTAGTCAAATTTCTCAGATGTGGATTTTAAGGATGCATGGGGCATATTTGAGTAAAAGCAAGCAAACCACATATTTTGGTTTAGTATTTCGTGCTGAATGCGAATCTGTTGTTTGTTAAGCTCACAAATGCCAAGTAATTAGGTCACTAATTGGGGTCAAAGGCCAATGAGTGCAAAATTCAAATTTGTTTTTAAAGTGTTGTAGTTATCATTGTCTATCCATACAGTCAACTCACTTTACAATATACATGTGCTCTCGTCTAGAGCCAGTACTTTGTCGAAATACAGTGACGCAGGAAAGCGGTTGAAAATACAGGAAACACCAATATCTTACATGGAACTTCTATTGTTTTACAAGAAGCCCGCGTGTACGATTCCTCCTGACATGACGCATTCGAATTCACAGGCCAAGTGTCGAAACTGAAATATCGACAGTTTGTACATCACGATACTCCCCATTAAACCCAAAGCTATGTGTGGCCACTCCCCCAATTTTGAGTAGAACGGGCCTTTGGATTTGTATAGCACTTCGGGAAAAACCCATTGATTGCAGAGCGAACGATGCTGTCATTTGAGCAAACGACCACTTCCCTGTATCACAGGCCCGGGCTGGGATATCATCTTAAACGGCAGAGATAATGTATGAAAAGTATTTAGTTATGTTAAATATCTAGCTAAATAGCATTTTGTCATGTCACATTATATCTTCAACAATCCTTAAAGATACGGGTTAGAACCAGTCATCAAACCCACGCTTGTCATAAGGAGCGACCGGTGGGATTAGAGGGTTAGAGGGTGAGTATTGTTTTACGCCGCTTTTTGCAATATTCAAGCAATGTCACGGCAGGGGACACCAGAAACTGGTTTCACAGATTCAACCTATGCGGGGAATCGAACCCGGGCCTTCAGCGTGACAAGCGAACGCTTTAACCTCGTCGCTACCGCCCTTTAAGACGGTTAGGTTCGATGTCATGATTGATTCATGCCATTCGTATCCCAGATGCGTAGATCAATGGTCACAATGTCAGTCTCTTGATTGTCCGGTCGAGACTCGATTGTTCAAAGGCCGACATCATATACCTGAACAAACACAAAACAAAAAAAAACATGATAAACACCACAGGCACTATCATATGAAAGTAAGCTTATGACAAATGTGCAATATATGTTTTTTAAAGATCATCTGAGCATAGTTTCTGAAATATAATTAGTAACGGAAGCTCAATTACTGGCAAACAAGGATAAGTTGAGCACCGACCTGACAACTGACCCGTATTAGCATGTATGACTCTGAGTGCCCCCACTGGCCTTTGCCATATATAATTGTTAGCGAAGGGGCCCCAAGTTGTCCGCGATCAAGGGTAGTGCTACCTGCTACACCGACCACGTGAGAGTCTTATGAGCAAGACGTGTGCAGCTGCAGCTTGTTCAGTTTGACCTGATCAAGTGGATACTAACGTATTGCGTGACCGTGTCACAACTGGTGGGGTCTATTATTGTGAAGGGGGTGCACCTTTGTCAGTTGATTGTCAACATGTCCAAACAGCCAAGACAAGGTCGCCGCTTGACATCTCAGTGTCGAGAAATCGTCACCAGTGCCCTAACTATCTTTAAAAAAGAAGCTACAGATGGTTTAATGTTTCTGATTCGGGCTTTTAGGCATTATTAACATTCTCTGCTCCCCTATTTACTGAAGTTAACTCGACCTGCCGTTTGTGCCATTTGACCTCCCGGGTCATGCATATGTAGAGTAGCTTAGGTCAAGCTGAACACTCAGTACGCGCGGAATCAATTTCATGGTCATGCAATGCACGTGCACTAGCCTACATCTGCTCTACCTTTCACAAACCAAATGGGTTTGCTCATTGCCGTGCACCACCTACTTCTCGTAAACGCGTCCTCTGCCCCGATCAATGCATTCATGATGAACTTATTTCTAAATCATACTTTCTGCCAAGCCTCTGATGTTCAACCATGCTTCGATTTCCATGCATCGAAAAAAGTCATGAGCTGCAGAGGGCATTCATAATGAATACTCGCTTACATTTGCGTATTGATCCAGATTAAATAGCCTCTATTCAATTTCAAATACACATTACGTGATAAAGATCAATAATAATACAATAAAGGTGTGTTCTATTTATAACGCACATGCATGCTTTACATACATAACTGTCTGAATCGAAAGTTGTCTATGAATAATAAAAACAACAACTTAGATACTATTAGACGCTGTCTTTGCAAAGAGGCTGGCTCAGTCAATCTGGTCAGGTCCGTCGTCAGCTCAGGGACCCGTTGCACAAAGCGATCTTAGTGTTAAGTTGATCGTAACTCTGATACTTTAACACAGGCTTACAGTCAACGAAGCGCTAAGATTTATTTGGGAAAAGAGGCCCCAGGGTGCCGTTGTACAAAGCGGTCTTAGCGCTAAGGTGACCGTAACTCCCATACCTTAACATAGACTTAAGGTAGTCTTAGCGCTAAGGTTGTTTTTGTACAACGGCACTCAGGGCCTAGATTTTCGAAGCTCTCTTAGCGCTAAGATAGTCGTAAGTTAATGTTAATGAATGGCACTTACGACTATCTTAGCGCTAAGAGAGCTTCGAAAATCTGGGCCCAACGCCCTGAGTACACAGAACCAGAGTGTTTTTTCAGAGGTCTGTCTCTTTCAACTCGGTGTGCTGCAGTGAGTGAGTGAGTTAAGCTGTATAGTCCCATCGGCATATTTCAGCCATATCGTGACAAAAACGAGTCATATATTGATAAGTAATAAAGTTCGACTTTGATATCTGTGCACAAAGTACAGTAAAACAACTAGAATACCACAGTGACAGCATTAAAACTAGTATGTAACTTTAAAATATTCCACTACGTTTAGAGCAGTTTTTTTGAGTTATGTCGTAACCGGGATTTGGGTGTTAGTAAACCCTACTACCAGTTACCTATTAAAATGGCCGTTCCGTATTGTTAGGGGTGATGTAAGCTCAGGTTACATACTCGCTTGGTCCGTCCGGGGCTTCTACGTTTAGGAGTGAGAGGTCTGACGACCGAGACTCCTAACTACAACATTACATTCATGTACTGGCACTCTGGCATTACAAGGAATAACTCAACACCAGGTTCTATACTCACATAGGTTTACTCGATCTCTCTCGTCATTACAAGGTGACGTGGTCAGGACAGGATAGGGCAAGCTCTTCACCAGATATGGAACTGATCGATCGCGATGCGAACGTTCTGCTGACTTTGTAACCCGCACCACTTTCTAGTGCCAACCCATCTTTTTAAGGTGTTCGAGCCTGCTCTACCCTTGTCACATGACCAGATACAATCCCTCTGATTCGTTTAAAGTTACATCATTCCATGGTCTCATGTCCTATCTCGTGATCAGAGGATTACTGTAAACTAATCGGTGATTAACTGTTAATTGCTACTTTAAGAGTCTTTTCTGTTCTGTTACTGACAGTTATCCTGTTCTCTATTCCTTAGTTTATTACCAAGCAGTAACAGCATTGATTCTATGACTAAATAATCGTAATTCTTAATAATGGATTTGTGATACGTTTCTTGAATAACGGATGCATTTTCGCGTTATAACAGAAGTAAGTGAAGCCTTTGATTGGTTTTGGCATGAAGGTACCATTCATAAACCTAACGCCTATGGCATCTAGGGTGATCATCTGAAAAGGTGTAAAAGTTATTTAGAAAGCAGAGTTCAAAAAGAGTTCAGTAAGTAATGGTTGTGGTTACAGTCCTAGGACCACTGCTGTTTGTTGTTGACATTGTCGAAGGCATAAAGAGCAACATACGCCTATTTGCAGGCGATACGTCCAAGTTTATCATCACATATACGACGATCACATCTCTGCACAAAGCAGTATCAATAAGGATTAAGCAGAAAGTTCAAATTGGGCTCGAAAATAGTAAGGAGGATTCAACCCCGAAAAAACAAACAAAAAAAATAATTCAGTCACAAAGTCGGTTCTAGGGTTAGACCAAACTTATACATGGATTATCATTTTGTTTTTATTTATACGTATTTATATAGCGCAAATATTCAGATAACCTGCCTAAAGGCGCTTGGTTTTCGCCTCGATCATTGGATGTCAGTCTCAAACGGCACAATGTATTATCATTCTCAACTCCCTGGGGATCATACAACTCTAGCAGCCACTAGGCGCACCGAGTGAATGTGGCTTCCCCATCCTTACGAAGTACCCATTCATATCTGGGTGGACTGGGACACGTAGTCACAGTATTTTGTCCAAGTTTACTGCACGTTGCTGTACCACCATCTGGTCATATACCAACGGATTCGTGGGTTCTTTAAAGTGCACAGGGTAGTGTACTGTACACTAGGGGTTGTGACAACACTGAGAGAGTCTGCACGCAAAGTTGACTGCAAGGTTTTTACACCCGGTCACAGATGGGCTCGATCCCGACATCTCAACCTCGCTGGATCACTAGCCTGGTGCCTTAGCCAGGTCGCCCATAAGGCCCCCGGATTATACTCTTAATAATGAAGTACGAAGTCGGAAACATTTGGAATTACACTTCAAAGTGATTGTTTATGAAAAATACAATTCAACAAAGTCATCAGGACAATTTGTCCAGTGATAAACTGCTTAAGGAGCTAAATACGACCAGACTGACCATAAATACGCTTGATACTGTGTATAACATCGACTACTGTTGTCATACCCGGGGGGGACAACTGAACCAACGAACAATCATTATTACTCGAAAATTTGCATTTGGAAACCCAGAGAACTATGTATGGGGTAGTTCGTGGTACCAGCCATGCCCAAAAATTTAACGAAACAAATTTTCAACTTTTAAAAGAACGAAGACATCTCTTTTACATTGTTCAAAATGAGAAATGGTAATAATTTCCCTTGAATATCTCAGCAAACTTATGCTAACTCAAGTCTCTAAAAATAACAACTATAATCTTAGAAATAGATCAAACTTACAGACAATCAAATGTAAAACTCAGACTTATGCCAAATCAACTTTTCCGGAAACGATCAACTTGTGGAATAATCTACCTGGCGAAGCAACTAATACACGCTCACTATCTAGATATTAAGTCAATTGTTCTGATAGAATTATGAATAAACTTGACCTCGATTATGGTTCTTGATTCTGCCAAATTGTCCACTGTCGCCTCAGACTCGGCTGCATACGGGAGTATTAATTTGAGCATACAACTTTTCTTTACCTCTTACTTTCTCTACATACACAACTGAATTCACAATACTGACTTTGTAAATTGTGTTCAGCACTATCCTGTAGGGCGGTGGGGCAGCCTAGTGGTTAAAGCGTTCGCTCGTCACACCAACGATCCATGTTCGATTTCCCACATGGGTAAGCTCATTTCTGGTGTTCCCCGCCGTGATATTGCTGGAATATTGCTAAAAGCGGCGTAAAACAATACTCACTCACTCACTCAGCATTATTTTGTACAACGTATTGTGATCGGTTGTTGTCATCTTACCAGAGAGGTACTTACGTGAGAAAGTTTTGCTTTTTTACCGATATTTTAAAACCATAATAGTTAACTGTATATTTTCTCGTTACTTCAATGTTATTTCACAAACATGAAATTTCCAGTACTTTCTCGTTGTTTCAAGTTTCTTAAAAACTTGACACTTCGTGTATTTTCTCGTTTCTTTCTGTCCAGAGCTTGAAACTTCAAGTTTTTGACAGAATATGAAGTAACAACAAAATACTCGAAGTGACGAGTTTTTTGGAAGAAACTTGAAGCAACCAGAAAATAGTTGAAGCAATGAGGAAATACTACAAGCAACGAAACAATATTCGAAACACTTGAAGTAACGAGCAAATACTTGAAATGAAGTCACGAGAAAATACTTGAAATGAAGTAACGAGAAAATACTTGAAATGAAGTCACGAGAAAATACTTGAAATTTCAAGTTTGTGAAAGAACTTTGCAGTATCGAAAAATATTCCATGCAACGAGAAAATACTCGAAATTTCAAGTTTTTGGAAAACTTGAAGTAACATGAAAATATTTGAAATTTCAAGCCTGTTAAAGAACCTTGAAGTAACAAGAAAATCTTCAAAACAACGAAAAAATAGTTGAAGCAACGAGAAAATAATCGAAGCAACACGAAACCATTTCAAGCAACGAGAATATAATCGACGCAACGCGAAAATAACCGAAGCAACGACACATTAATTGAAGTAACGAGAAAATACTCGTAGCAACGACTAGATACTCGAAATTTCAAGTTTTTTGACAGAAACCTGAAGTAACGAGAAAATAGTTGAAGCAACGAGAAAATATCGAAGCAAAGAGAAATTCCGCTAAAAGATGTGTTTTGCTACTAAAGTCGTACCATTAGCATTTCGTACGTTAGAAATGTTTAGTTTCCAGGACTTTGATTTCACCGTGCATTCTTATGGATGTGGAAAGTTTTGCGTCGCTAAATCCTGGTTCAGATATTTCTATTCACCACCTGCATACACGAAAAAATCAAATAGTTTAATTGTATAACCATAATCAGTTCATTGGTGTTTGTCGGCGTTCACGATTTTGAAGCATGACACTTGTACGTAATTGTTGTTGGTACGAAAACGCTTATGTATATATCCCAAGTTGAACCTTGCAAGTAAAAAAAACTGAACGAGCATGGTTTGATAAGTAACGGTGTAGGAGTAAGATCAACAGGTAAGACTGAAGTGGCTGACTGTCAGCAGTATAAATAGATGTCCTGGGGTTTTCATTTATAAATATCGCTGCTGGTTGAACTGTGAAGGATACAACTGAACAGTGACATACAGATGAACGAAATATGTTTGTAGATGATTATCTGTAGAGTGTTAAATAGATACATACATGGAACACCTTATACATACAAATTGGCAAACTTTGAACGCACCAGAACACATAAGTTCTAAATAATAGACGATTACCATTAAACATGGTTCATATGAAAAATTTACTCGAATCGTCTTAAATATTAGCATGTTTTAATTTTCAGAAGTCGGTGTGAGAATATACACGTATATAATAAATACATTATATTTCATTTACTCCGTTATCGTTCGAAACCCAGATTATTAATTAACAATACATTTAAATGTATTTGAATAAAAGAAATACAAAAAATGAATTCATGTATGTTATTAAAATGTAACAGTAGCAAGTCTAAACAAAAGAACCACAAATGTGATTACTGCCGAAACAGATGACTACACGGTTGTGTTACCCAGGACTACTGATGATCTGTAACTAACCTTGGCATGGTTTGATCACGAGGCATAACAACCTTAACTAGACCTTGTACAACTTGCAACCAGGTGGCTGTGACGTCATCAAGCATGAGTGACAAATCCATACCAGGGAACTAATTTTAGAAAATGACGATATTCTTTGAAGAAAGACCAATGGGATTCTGCCTGAAAATTTATAAGAAATAGAAGCAAGAAACCGGACTTCATTTTGAAAGGAGTCTTTCAGCAGAGCGGAGGGTTTTCCAGCTACGGATTACGTAGGACGATATCCGATGTAAGCATGAAAATATGCACACATTATTCCGATTCTCTTTTCCGGTAAACGAATTTGCTGAATTTGGAAATATATCAAACGTTGAAGTATTTGCTATTTGTATGTATAACGTAATATAAAGATCTACTGATACAGTATAACAATGCCAACAGTTTGGATATGCCTCAATATACGTTGATGTCGTTTACTGTAACATTTGTAACCAATAGCTAACACTTTTGTTCTGAAATCTGTGAATAGCTTTTCCAACGCAGAGAGAGTCAATACATCTGGTTCCTTGAAATCTATCAAGGTATGTATTATGTCCACAACTGAAAACGATGTTTGCTCTTGATTTCACGTAAGGCACATTCTATGCGATTGGTGCTTCAGAAGCCCTGTCATCATGGACTGATCAATTGGTAGTTACATAGATATGAAATAAGCAATGCAAATACTTATGACATATACCAGAGCTACAGATAACATTTTTTTACCATTGGGTTATGTACTCGCTTGTGTTATCTCAATTGGCTATCATAATTTTCCTTTGAGTAACCAAATATATTGTACTCACCTCACGCAAACTCAATTGGGTATTTTGCCATTTTCCATTAATTTTAAAAATATAATAAAGTTTAAATGTTAGTGTTTGTTATTTATATTTGGTCTATAATATGAGAAACGATAAGAAAGTCTGCAAGTTGCCAAGTTCATGTCCTGAAATAGAACCTCTCAATATACTGCAGTTATTTATCTATCCACCTATACACAAGCTAAGATTTGTCATTTATGTGTGTACGCGTGTAAGATCACATTTATTGAGTATTTACAAAAGATTAAGCGTACCGGTACGCAATAGACTTAATATGAATTGAGTTTTCACATAAATATTTGCGTACTTTAAGCAGATACGCAGCTTATCTGTACCTCTGAATTATACTCATGGATTATTTATTTGGTTGATTTTATTGAGCCAAATAATACGTTACTGTGCATGGTCATTCAAGATCGTCTCGATAGTTGAATAATGTGTATTTTGCCGTTTGGTCTTTCCCCAACCTTTGACATCCTGAACAACAATTGCTATTGGCATAACATTAGGATCATGTCCATTCGTAGGCCTCCTCGTTTTGTGACAGCACGCATATAAATATTCACTGGGATCGTGAATATTCAGACTCAGTCTTTGATAGCTATTACTTTATGGGTGACAACACAAGATTTGCGGTTGCCGTGTGCGTCCCCTGGTGCATACACTGCGAAGCAACATCACGTATAGTCCGTTTGGCTCAAAAGCGGACCGATGAGTTGCAATCTAACTCGAAAACTAATAAATATAAAATACTCAATGAAACGCTGATCATAATCAAAACATCATTAAATCTGTGAGGTTTTTGCATAATTTTTGTCCTAAAATAAAAAAATTGTTTAACAATCTATCATTAAAATATTGACACAGTTCAGTATGTGTTACGAGGGAGGAGTACAGAGAAAGGGACAGCCAGGTGTTCGAGAACGGATAGAGACGGCACAGCACAGGTTAATGAATCAATAACTTTGTCTGTGCACGTGCTTCTCGAACACCTGGCTCTCCCTTTCTCTGCACTCCTCCCTCGTAACAAATAATGAACTGTGTCAATATTTTAATGATAGATTGTTAAACAACTTTTTTGTTTTTAGGACAAAAATTCTGCAAAAACCTCACAGAGTTGGTATGATGTTTTGATTATGATCAGCGTTTCATTGAGTATGTTATGTTTATTAGTTTTCGAGTTAGATTGCAATTCATCGGTCCGCTTTTGAGCCAAACGGACTGTACCTCTCTTACAAACAACTGTCTACACAGACCCACACCCACACACCCGTCGTTCATCACACGGAAAACATGAGAATAGCAAATTGAATGATTATCGTTCTTGTTTCCTGCAGATACCACTCTATATCAGAAATGGAGCCTGTCAATGGTAGCATTGTCATACCTTTTCTTTCAATTACGCAATTAGAAAACGAATGTTATCATTTTTAAATGACATTGTATTCAAAATCAAAACTAAAATAAACACGTTTGATCCCTATTGTGGTCAGTGAACCTGTTTATAATGTGTTGTTGGCTACGTACAGTATTTGACATGTATATTCTGCGATTATTACAGTCCAATGTGTTACGGGAAGAAACTCTCAGACGTTTTACTACAATGTGGAAGGAATTACGGAGGCCTCATGGGACATTGTCCCCCAAAATGGGTATGTTTTACTTGCTTGGCTAGCTTAAAAGTACGCATGCAAAATGCCCGTAGAAAAGAAACTGGACACAAATGTATAAACGTTAGTGGTGTTATTAGGAAACAGGGTTATTCGTGCTTTTGGCTCACCTTTTCACGATCACCTGGTTTCATTACTATTTGGTTGTGAATCTTAACAAAGTGGAACAATATTGCATCCAACTTTGATGTGTCGACAGTGCGATTGTCTCCAAATGAAAGATTCCTACTTGCCTATTCCTATTTAATAGTTTGCGGTGCGTCGAATCTCCGATAACTCGATGCATTCAATAATGTCCCTTCAACTTCTGCACATCGGTGTTTAAGTGCCCATCTTTATGCAAGGTTGAAATGGAACCGAAAACAGGCTCTGTTTTTAACAATGACTTTCTTGTGATTATTCAAAAGGGTGCTTTTCTCTTAGTTATTTGCAAGAGTACGTTCTTGATAAATTATTACCTTACCTTGGCAGCTGGAACATGGTCACAGAGAAATGTTACCATGAGCAACAGGAAAGAAGTAGAATTGAAACTGATGATAGAAATATATGGTTTCTTACCTTTTGAAGCATGAGTTAACACAGCTCATATTTGCAGGATCATTTTGATCTTGTCGAGTAAGTCATTAACATTCACCTCATTTTGCATTTGTCTGGAAACTTGAAGCAAAAACACGATGTCGCGGTCTGTTGAAATATGAACATTGGCAAGAAAGAACCAGGAACTCCAAAATAAGAGGAACATAATGTCTTACTTTTGTAATTTTAGGGAACACGTTGCTATATTTCGAGCAACTGCTGGTGGTCGCAAGTATGGCCACACAACTAACCCTTTTCCGGACAACATCAGAACCCAAATGGGCAACGTCAGCAAGGTTGGTATATAGGCATACTATGTACGTTATACACATTGACTGGTGATACTATTAATTGTAAGAATAATGATTCCCTTTCATATTCTCATCGCTGTTAGTTTTGTCCGTCATTGTTTCTATATTTATCAAAACATTAGTTTTTGCAAATTATTCATGCTTGCGTTAACAGTTATAGTTATAAATTCAGAACATATTGAAGTTGAGTCGACAAATCTTATTGATCATTACAACAAAATACTACAGTGATACGAAGTCACATGTAAAATGTAACACAGCGTACCAAAGTAATGAGTGCATTAATTATTTGTCTTTGAACATTCAACCGAATGTCATGGGATCACTTGCAATTTTGTTGTTGTCGATTTCAGTTCAGTTTAGCATGAATAGTAAGACAGCCTATTATGCTGTTCTCATTAGCTGAAAAGTCAATTCAAATAAGTTCCCAAATGTTCATTTTCAGAAAAAAAACAAGAAAGATTTCCAGGTGACGGTGAACTCGAACGACCCCGTGATCAGAGATTATTTCCGTTGTTAGATTGCCAAAACAAGAAACTCCAAACATACCATCGCATGGAAGATGTGAAGGTTTTAACCAACTGTTCGATTTTGTAATAGAACGTAATTTAACCATTAGAACTTGCGTCTGGTATTTAAACCACTGTTTTGTGACTTCTTTGTGCTCTCCTTGCACATGACTCTCTCCATGATCTATATTTTTTATAGCGCCAGGGGATCTTTTTAATAACATATCAAACAACAAAACAATACGATAATTTTACATAATATTACATTTCACGCTTGAAATATATAAAACTCGGTGTAAGTTTGTTTGGCAAGGCGCTTATGTTGAGGGAGTAGTGAGAAAGCTAGCAGCTTAAATAAGCCATCACGTAATTAAAACTGATCATGATTTTCAATGTTTAGTCCTGCTTATTTACATCACTACGTATGGTGAATGTGTCCACAGATATGTTCAAGCAGGTAACGTTTGTTGCAGAAATAGGGTAGGTGTGCTCAGCTTCATGTACTGGCAAATGTAACTGGCTAACAAATACGAGGTCACTACAGATGTTCATAGGTACACATGTATTGGAGTGCAACCCGCATGAAGGTCTATGTCTATACTACTCTGCTCAGTGAATTTCGTGAACGTGCTCAGACACCTTAGGCCTTAACCTCCAGCTTGTACCATTTTCAGTTTTCTTTAGCAAAATCAAGAACAGGTATTACCATTCCTACAGGATAATAGACCGCCTCCGTGGTGTAGTGGTTAGAGCGTCCGTCCGGAGAGCGGAATGTCGCGGGTTCGATCCCCGACCGCGTCATACAAAAAGACGTTAAAATATGGTACTTGTTGGTCCCTGCCTGGCGCTCGGCATTAATGGGTACAACAAGGACTGGTCGGCTCGGAGTCAGTATAATGTGTCTGAGTGGGGTATTCATGCTTCACTGCGGCGTGGTATAATAAAACCAGCTTAAGTCTGGGCTAGTACAAGCAGCCGCACAAACACATACACACGCACGTCGTCATATGAGCGAAATATTCTCAAGCACTACGTTAAATCCAATTTCACCTCACCTCACCTCACAGGATAATAATTTAATGTTTGTAGTTTTTAACATACAAATAAAGAACAGAATCGGATACTTATACAACACGCCTGTAGTTACCATTCCTCGAAATGGAACATAATAATTTCATTTCTTGCCTACTGTGTTTGAGGTGAGTGTCAACTTGATGTGGGAGCAAAGAAAATGTTCTCACAGACGTTTACCACTTGTTTCCCAGTTGCGTAGATTGATGCTTTTCATGTCAATCACTGGAATGTGGACTCGAACTGATGTCATATAGCAGCACCAACAATGCGACACGGTTTACTTCTACCATTGTTATTCACTTTTAGTAAATTGTATAACATTTCAACTTCAACTTCAACTTACATATGTTCAGTGATGTTATCTAACTACATGTGTATGTGGTTTGCAGTAGGCTTTTTTTTATCAACATTGACAGGCAATGTCAACAGGACTCTACTGTCTCAGCGATAAAAATAGGTACAGCTGATATCTCTGCTGGTTTAACACTTGAAGAACACACCATAACAATGGTATTCTTTGATGGATGTTTATATCCGTCTAAGGACCATGCCACCGCAACATATTTTATAAACTTAAATAAAAACTAAAATATAGCAGTTAGGTTTCTTCTTACTTAATGTGACATTCCTACATTTAACATCGGTGTAATCTGTGAGTAAGTTGAGCTTCTGTTATCAACCGACCTATGTTCACTAATCAATAGTCGACACACAGACATACAGGAGCAAACTTGTGCCTTACATATTAGTGACCCAGTTATAATGAATGTAAACGGCTCTCCCAGAACTGGATGTACCAGGTGGAGGCTGACAATTGCAAGGAAATTGTTCAAACGATGATGTTATTGTCGACAACAGATATCATACTCACTGATATATTGCTTGTCATTGATTGTATATACACTGTAGTATTAGTGACATAGGTCATGTATGTATGTATGTATGTATGTATGTATGTATGTATGTATGTATGTATGTATGTATGTATGTATGTATGTATGTATGTATGTATGTATGTATGTATGTATGTATGTATGTATGTATGTATGTATGTATGTGTGTGTGCGCACATATATTAGGCTGCGCATGGCATAACAATGTACCGCAACGATGTACCAATTTCGGCTGGTGAAGGGCATACGTCTATCACACTGTTTGTAATATGAGATGAGCTAACATTGCTAAACTCTGTTCATAATTACTATACTGATCATGTCGTTTTACGATGGACACTTCTGGCTTTGGGATTATTCAAAGGCTGCTGGCTTCTTGCCAACATTTGCGTCGTTGCCTTGTTAAAACTCGTAATTGATGTCATTGAATGATGTATGTGTATAAATAAGTTTGTCGTGAATGCATTGATCGAGTGCTATGTCATTGTGGATGTGTGTGCATAGGGGGGACTGGGATAATTCAGTTCTATAGCCAAGAAGTAAAAAATATACGTCCATGCCACATCATCCATGAAAAGTATGCGTTAGTTAACTGTATAATAGAATAAAGGTCATTTTGTGAAAAAAAAATATGTAATAATAAATAAAGGCCTCCAAACCATTTCTACATCCACAAGAAACATCAGCTAAAAGCAGACTCGAATGTGAAATTCAAATATATCATGATCATGTGTTTATGAATCACTATCAAAACAGAGATGGTACCAATGTTCGCGCTTATATATATCACTATAGTTTCACCGTTATGGATACCCAGCTGAAGACGTAGGGTAAAATGGCAAAAAATCTCTGTTTACTCAGAAATAGATTCTTAGAACAATAAAAACGTCGATATTTGAGGAAATGAAAAATGTTTGAGAAGGGAATATGGAATGAGACGAAGCTGGCATTACCGTCGGGTTTAAAAATTATTGCACTTCTAAAGCAAAGTTCAAGCACGTGTTTGTGCGTTCGTGTGTGTGTTGCTGTCGGTGCTACTTTGAACTATTGCAGCTATTAAAGAGTCTGATAATCTCAGTTTGTAGTGCACATGTAAATCCCACTTATACACAGTAAAACAACAAACGCCCCATCTACTAGTTATTCTGGGAAGGCCGTCGGGGAACACAAGAAATGGCCTTCACACACTGAACCCATGTGGCGAATCGAACCCAAATCGTCGTCTTGACGAACGAACGCTTGAACCACAAGACTACCTCACCCACCCACCAACCCACACACCCACCCCCCTCACACACACACCACCCCTCTATCCACTAGACGACTACTCTCTGTAACAGTGAGACAATTATCATGAAATTATTTCCCTGGTTTCACAATAATATCCCACTTTGTTGGTTGTATGTGACTCCAGTGAGTTCTGGTTAACCTTAACATATTGCTCACAGTGAACTCATTGTTTAGTGTGACATTGCAGACACAATAGAAGACATTGTCAGCACCACAAATAGATAGGTATTTCCCGCAAATTAATTGGCGCTATCAATAAAACGATGCGATCATCTTTCCAGGATAGTCTCCACGTCACAGTTACGTAATGTGGAAGGGGTTGAGTTGACACCTAGTTAATATGTAAATGACCTGAAATTCTAAAGATCATTTGCATATGAAATAATGCACAGCTCAATTCCACGAAACAGACATCACCAACATTTTGTACACTAGGGATATATATTATCACTCTGGCGTCAAGGAGTCGAGAGGTAAGACACTTGAGCTTTCACAATTCGATTTGTTCTGAAACAGCTATTTTAACCTTTTCAAAAATATTTGTACAGTAAGGTTGTATTTTGTTCACACTGGCGTTAGGGGGTCGACAGGTAGGGCACGGGATTCTTGACAGTTGGAATTTATCTTTAACAAGTATTTTAACACTTATTTTCACGTTATATTTTCACTATTCATTGTAAAAGATTGTATATTTTAATCAGTGCAATCAGCTACATTAATATTTACATTTTATGACATTTTTTTCCAATAGGAATGTTGTTAAGTGACATATTTGACATATATTTGACATATATTTGACATGTATATGAAATCACAGTAAAGTTTCAAAATGCATGAACATATAACACATTTTTGTCAAACTACATATGTGATCTACAAATATATTTAATTGGGTGGATAAGATAATCCATGCATGTAGACAGTAAATGCTGTACATTTTCGGGAATTGTTTCCAAGCTGTGGATATAGATTAAGTATGCTTGATAGTTTGTCAATAATGTCTCCATACCTGTACGGAATATATACTCCATGATGGTAGGGACGTGATCTTTCGTGTCACTGTTTTAAAAGCCTCAGTGACGTAAACAGTCTCAAATCAGAACCAGTGACTTTATTACGTTTCTATTGCACAAGTGATGGGTGCTGTTTGGATGTGTATTGTTATTACACTATGGAAGATAGACATGCATGGGACTATTTTCAGCTGCTAATTTCTTTCTTACATTGTCGGAGTAGCAAACTCCCAGAATAAAACCTTTACCAATAAATTTAGAAGAGAGAGAAAAGATTGTCAGGATATTCAGTTCAAATCAAAAATTATTATTAACTTCATGGACATGCCGAAGTTTAAAGCGGTATCTTATGTCAGTTTAACGGTGAAATAGTTTCTGATTTATTGCAAAGTGTACCCGGTCAGTTCACAATTTCAGTGTCAGTCTGCACAAATACCCCGTTAAGTTACTTTGTCTATCAACACTATTGGCATTAGATTTAGGTTTCAGATAATGTTACGTAATATTGTTGATTTTCATTCCCAGGTCCAATCCGCTTTTTGGTATGATGGTAGCGGAACAGTATAATCCTGTAAATGGTAAAGTACTGTTATATTTGCTACGTATGGTAGTATCATTGTTATGTCCTAGACTAGTGGTATTATCATTGTTATATTCTACACTAACTGGACTATTATTGTTACCTCTTACAGTAGAGATATAATAATTATCATTATTGTATTCTACACTAGCAGTTATATTATTGTTATATGCCACACTAACTCTACTGTTATTGTTATATCCTTTATCAAATATACCAGTATTATTACATTCTACACTAACAGTACTATTATTATATCCCACACCAAGGGTTCAGTGATTAGTAAACTGTACAATAACGGTACTATTATTGTTATATCCTACAATAGTACTATCATTATTATTATTATTATAATACCCTACACTAATGATAATGGATCTATAATTGTTATGCCATAGACCTGTGATACTATTATTGTTGTATCCTACACTAATAATTTTATTTTATATCATCAAGTTATGGTAGTATTATTGTTATACCCTACTCTAACGGTACTATTACTGTTATATCATACAACTAGTTGTACTATTATTGTTGTATCCTACACTAATAATTTTATTTTATTTCATCAAGTTATGGTAGTATTATTGTTATACCCTACACCAACGGTACTATTACTGTTATATCATACAACTAGTTGTACTATTATTGTTGTATCCTACACTAATAATTTTATTTATATCATCAAGTTATGGTAGTATTATTGTTATACCCTACTCTAACGGTACTATTACTGTTATATCATACAACTAGTTGTACTATTATTGTTGTATCCTACACTAATAATTTTATTTTATATCATCAAGTTATGGTAGTATTATTGTTATACCCTACACCAACGGTACTATTACTGTTATATCATACAACTAGTTGTACTATTATTGTTGTATCCTACACTAATAATTTTATTTTATATCATCAAGTTATGGTAGTATTATTGTTATACCCTACACTAACGCTACTTTTACTGTTATATCATACAACTAGTTGTACTATTATTGTTGTATCCTACACTAATAATTTTATTTTATATCATCAAGTTATGGTAGTATTATTGTTATACCCTACACCAACGCTACTACATGGAGATATCTTATGGCAGTTATATCCTACACCAGTGGTATTATTGTTATTGTATCCTACACTAATAAGTATATTTTTTATCATCAACTTATGGTAGTATTATTGTTATATCCTACACCAACGGTACTATTATTGTTATATCGTACAACTAGTTGAACTATTATTGTTGTATCCTACACTAATAATATCACTTGTATATCATCAATGAACTTAAAATTCTTCTTTTACAGTACACTCGTGGTAATATTATTGCTGTACCATACACTAATCGTGATATAACTGTTATATCCTCAACGAATGGTAATAAAGATGTTCTTGTGGTAGTATTGTGATAGCGTTTTCATACCTTTTATTTCAATAAGGCAATTAGAAACCGTCTCAAAATGTTAGCATTTAAACATGTATTCAACATCAAAACTACCTAAAATACACATGTTTTTGTTTCTATTGTGGTCATTGGAATTATTCAGAGTTTGTAGTTTGTTGGTACAGTTTTCATGTGTATTTTCTGCATTAATTTCAGTTCAATGTGTACCGGGAAAAAAGTCTCAGACCTTTCACTTCAATGTGGTAGGAATTACGGATGTGTCATGGGACATTGTCCAGAAAGATAGGTATGTTTTTTACTTGTTCGGACAGCTTAAAATAGCTTTGTAAAGTAGCTATTAACAACCATGTTCGTATGAGTTGCTCCACACAACCAAGACAAAAGGTCAGTGGAGTTGTTCGGTTATAATGTTATTCGTGTCTTTGGGTCACCGTTTCGCAAATACCTGGTTTCATGACTCAAAGTCAAACACTGTTGTGTCTGAACTGTGATGTGACGAACACATGGTTGTCTCAAAATAAACGATTGGTCCTTGCTTTTTGCTATTTAAGTCATTATTTTGCAATGTATAACCTTGGATAACTTTTGTTTACTGTCTTTTTGATATAGTCGAACTTGAAAATGGACTTTTCACAAATTTCTTGTAAATAGTGATTATTTTTCGCTGTTTTTTTTGTGTGACCTTTAAAATGTTACGGAGTATATATTATCTTACGTCATGTCATCAGGGTCGCAAAAAATTGTTACCAACAGCAACAGGAAAGATGAAGAATTGAAAACGATGAAAGAAATACACGATTTCTTACGATTTGTATTTTTAGGCAACGCGGCTTATATTTCCAAGATCGTTTTGATCTTGTCGAGTAAGTCACTAAAATTCACCACATTTCGTATTTATCCGGAAACGTGAAGCACCTATTCGATGTAGGTTTCTGTTAAAACAAAAAAAAACAGCAAGAAAGGGCCGCGAGCAGCAACATAAGAGGAACATAATGTCTTCCTTTTTGTAATTTTAGGGAACACGTTGCCAAATTTCGAGCGACTGCTGGTGGTCGCAGGTATGGCCACACAACTGACCCTTTTCCGGACAACATCAGAGACCAAATGGGCAATGTAAGCAAGGTTGGTATATAGGCATACTATGTACGTTATCCACATTGACTGGCGATACTATTATTTATAACAATAATCATTCTCATCAACTCTAATTGTTGTCAGTTTTGTCCGTCATTGTTTAACTTTCTATAATTATCATAACGCAAGTTTTTGCAAATTATTCACTCTGGCTTTAACGTTTATATTCATAAATTCAGAACAGATTAAAGTGAAGTCGACAAAATGTACCAAAGTAATAATTTCTCTGGGGCCATCCAGCCGAATGCCATGGGATCACTTGCAATCTTTTTTGTTGTCGACTTTTCCAACTGATCATTTTCCAACTGATGATACATAGTAAGTCAGCATATTGTGCTGATCCCTGTGGCTGAGAGGTTAATTCAAATTTGTACCTGAATGGTTTATTTTCAGAAAACTGCCAGGAACGATTACCAAGTGAAGGTGAACTCGAACAACCCCAAGATCAAAGATTATTTTCGTTGTTAGATTACCAAAACAACAAACCAACGCATGGGAAAATGTGAAGAGTTCCACAATCAGTTCGATTTGTAATAAAATGTAATTTAATCATTAGAATTTGTGTCTTGTACTGCTATTTAAACCATTGTCTTGTAATAACACTGTGCTCTTATTGCACGAGCTGTATTCTGATAGCGCCAGGACATTTGTTGTTTACTAACCTATCTCCGCTTCCTGTCTTGTCGAAACCACAAAACAATATGTAAATTCTACATCGATTTCACTCCTGAATAAGATACCAAATTCGGAATCGGTTGAGTGTGCAATGAGAACGCACCTTAAATAAACCATAAGTAATTAAAACTGATGATAATGTCCTGTTGTTTCTGACATCACTACTATGCTCAAATGTTCAAGCTCAGACAAAGGGACCAGGTCCGAAGTTTAAAGCAGGATAAACAAATAATTCCCTAAGTTATGAGACGGGCCCTTCCCCTTCCCACTGATCATGACTTTAAATGTTTAGTACTGTTCTTTTTGACATCACTACGTATGCTGAATGTGTCCATGGATCATACGTTTAAGCAGGTAACATTTGTTGCACATCTGGGGTTGGTGTGCTTAGCTTCCTGGTCCCTTATTCTCGAAACGTTCGTAGCCCTAAACATTCTTAACTTTGATCGTAGCCAATGTGTTAAGAATGGGCTTAAGATGTTCGTATGGCTACGAACGTTTCGAGAATAGCTAGTCTGTACTGGTAAATGTAGATGCTGACAGATACGACGTTACTACAGACGTTCACGGGTAAACATGTATTGAACTGCAACCCTCATGAAGGTCTATGTGGATGCAACTCTGCTCAGTAAATGTCGTCAACGTGGTCACCTATTATCATTTTCAGTTAACGTTTCTTTATCAAAATCAAGAACGGGTATTACCTTTCTTTTAGGTTAATGGGTCTTTTTGGAACATACAAATCCAGAACGGAATCTGGTACTTATACAAGACGCCCATAGTAAGTATTCGACGAAATGGGACTTGATAGTTTGATCTCTTGCCTACTGTGTTTGAGGTGTGTGTTGGGTTCAACGTCACCTTGAACAGTGTTCCAGCGATATCAAACCCTGTCAGCTTGATTTGGGAGCAAAGAAAATGATGCTGTTCTACCAGACGTTGACCACTTGTTTCCCAGTTGGGTAGATTGATGTTCTTGGTGTCAACCATTGGAATGTGAACTCGATTATGTACAAACTGCTGTCATATAGCTGGAATACGTTTGAGCAAAGCGTTTAGAATATTTTTAATTTCAAAGCTTCTGAAGCAAGATATTGGCGTATGTATGTATGTATGTATGTATGTATGTATGTATGTATGTATGTATGTATGTATGTATGTATGTATGTATGTATGTATGTATGTGTGTGTGAATGTATGTATGTATGTATGTATGTATTGGCGTATGTATGTATGTATGTATGTATGTATGTATGTATGTATGTATGTATGTATGTATGTATGTATGTATGTATGTATGTATGTATGTGTGTGTGAGCATGTGTGTGTGCGCGCGCGTGCGTGTGTGCGTGCGCGTGTGTTTGCGTGCGTGCGTGTTCGTGCCTGTGTGTATCGGTAAGTCACAGACAGCCCACACAAATATCAAGCCATGCGTTTTGAAATTATGCACCTGTAAGATTGCTTTAGGAATATATACGATGTAGTATATGTATACAATTAGGACTGTGGAGGAGGAAAAGTTTATCATACTGTTTGTGAAATGATTTGAGGTATACATTGTACATGTTTACTCTATTGATCATAACGTTCTACGGTGGACATTTCATGCTTCGGGTTTATTCAAATGCTGCTGGCCCCAAGACAACATTTGCGTTGTGCCCTTGTTTAATAAGTTGCAACTGATGTCATGGAGAATCTCCGGGTTTATAAATAAGTCCGTCTTGAATGAGAATCTCCTATGTCATTGTGGATGTAAGTGAATAAGAATAACTACTAAAGCCATTTCTACAAAAATATATATATATATATATATATATATATATATATATATATAAGAAGAAGTTTCTGAAATAATCACACTACACGGGTCTTCTCCAACATGTTTCACTTTTATCTTCAGGGAAAACTGTTCGTATTTGTATATATGCAGTTAAATGAAAAGAAACCTTCATGTGTTAATTCAGAAATAGTTACGTATTAGATGAACAAAAAATTAGCTATTTGAGGAAATGAAAAAACGTTTTAGAAATCAATGTGGAATGAGACGATGTGGGCATTTAAGTCGGCTTAAAATTATTGCACTTCTACGGCAACGTTCAAGCACGGGTGTGCGTTCGTGTGAATGTAGATGCCGATGCTACTTTGAACTAGTGCAGCTGATAAAGAGGTAATCTCACTTTGTCGTGTACATGTAAATCTCGCAAAGACACAGTAAAGAACGATCGCTGGACGCCAGTGCGTGAGTATAGTTTACACCACCTTTAGCAATATTCCAGAAATTCCGGCTGGGAACACAAGAAATGGTCTTCACAGACTGAACCCATGTGGCGAATCGAATCCAAATCGTCGTCATAATGACCGAGCGCTTCAACACAAAGACTACCCTACCACCCATCTATCAACTGGACGACAGAAATAACCTGTATTATGGAGAAAAGTATTATGAAACTATATTCCTGGTTTCTCAATAATGTCCAATTTTCCTGTGTTTGTACATGGCTCCATTGATTCTGGTTAACATTAACATATTGCTCACGAGCTCATTGTATGCTGTGACGTTTATAGACACCGCAAAACAAAGAACGCCCATATTGGTCAGCACCACAAATAGATACCTATCAAGAAAACCATGTGATCACGTTCCAGCTCATTCTCACGTGACAGTGACGTCATGTTGACGGGGCTGAGTTGGCATCGAGTTAAGACGTAAATTCTATAATATTCTAGGAATCATTTGCATTTCAATTGAAAAAACCCACTCCAGTTCCAGGAATTTTGAAGAGAGATTCCACTTACATATTTGAATATTTGGGATATAGTTTATCACACTGCGGTAAAGGAGTCGACAGGTAGGACACTTTAGTTTTTACAGTTCGATTTGGTATATTTTAAGCAGAACAATGAACTACATAAACAGTAAAATGTAATCAGTGTTATATTACAGGGAATGTGTGAAACCAGGGATTTCATGTAATTCTTAAAAGAGTCAGCCATTTCGTGAAATCACTGTGACCCCCAGGGATTTCATGTATTCTCAAAAGTTTCAAGGGATTTCATGAAACCCCTGCCAGCTTTTATTGAAATATAGAACACCAAGTTTATCATGCGCGTACAGAGTATATGCTGATAAGTTTCATTTGTTGGGACAAGATAGACTGTTATGACACCGCCGGCTATTACACTTCAGTCCTGCTTTAAAATATTACAACGTCTCGATTTACATTGGTTAGAACTCCAGTTACAGTTCTGGAAACACACCAAAATTCGACTTGGAAATTACAGCAGTCCGGAGAGACACTTTTTTTTGTTAATTTGTATTTTTATTCATTCAAATCAATTGATACAAATATACAAAATACATAATGCAACAGAACTAGTACACAATAAGACAGACGTTCATATGGGTAGGCATTACACATACTAGAAATTTCATTAATATTACACAGTATTAATTACCCAAAGATTAGTTGCGCTAGGATTTAGTCTTATTCCTAGACTATCAAAATACCCATTATGCCAGTCAAGCTTAAGATCCTGGCATAAAATGATGCCGCGACCTGCCATTCAGCCTATCCAAACTGCTTTAGTTTTATCTATATTTATTCTTAAACCAGGCATTTTGTTAGAAATTTTTGAGAGTGTCAATTGCTGAGGTCACATTAATTTCACGAAATCACTGACTCTTTTAGGGTTTAGTGAAATCCCTGGTTTCACACATTCCCTGTAACACATATATGTATACTCTATTTTCCAATGTGATGTTTTAATAAGCGCGAATAAACAATTCTAATCTTTGTCACTAACACATTTTGTATTTTAGAATGTATATCCTTCAAAATACTGCAAGATGCTTTTTTTATTTTATAAACGATGATGAAGAAACCAAACTGAGCGTCTTGCATGTACACTGTTTGAAGTGAATTTTAAATTGAAAAAAGTTACTGGATAAAAGCCACTAACCGAGATAAATGGTAAGAATTTTTGCGGAAAGGATTATGATACTTTGAACCACAATATGATCAATTAACACCTTCCATGCGACGTTCGCTTACATTCATAACGACTAAATGATTATTCCTATATATCCTTAAACCACCTTTGTATTTTTATTTGACCTTTTTAAAGAAATGGCAAAATGTGATTGTCACAAATCTAGAATGTTTGTTATTTAACACTAACATCGGGGTAAAGGCGTGACGAGCATACGTATCGATGATTTATGATGTATTGGAAGTCCCTGCTATTGCGTAATTCATGTTGCTCTTGTTAAAGCGTTAGTGATATAAACAGTCTAAGAATACAACCACGTCATTACTTTTCTATTGCACAAGTGACGGGGGCTGTTTGGATGGATATTATTTATGACATAACGACATGTACAGTTATGACAGAAATGCATCGAAGTTATTTCAGCTGTAAATTTCTCTGCTGTAAAGTTCCTGCTCGTAGAATAAATTTTTCATCAACAAAATCAACGTAAAAGTAAACCTAACAAAAACTGGCCATAAATGTGAAATGATTGTTAGGATAATAAATTCTTGGATAGGCTGAGGTTAAAATACTGGAAAATAATTTCTGATTATGGCAAAGTTTTATTCAATGACTTTAAATCAATAATATGTCTGCACAAATCCCCCGTAAAGTTAATTTGCATATTAAAAACTAAACGCTTTACACAGAGTTAGAGTTTTAGATTATATTATGTACCATTGGTTTTCACTTCCAGGTCCAAACCAGTACTTTTACAGAAATGGCAACTGAACAGTATGAACCGCTAAATGGTAAACTATTTTTTGTTTCCACACTAATGATAGTATTATTGTTATATCCTACACTAATGATAATATCTCGTCACGATATGGCCTAAATATTGCCGATGTGACGTTAAATATTATCTCACTCACTATTGTCATATCATACACTAACGGTACTATTAATATTTTATCCTACGCCAAAGGTAATACAATTGTTATATCCATCGTTAACGGTACTATTTTTGTTATATCTTACATTAACGGCAAAACCATTGATTCATATCTCACGCTAATGGTGATATTGTTGTCATATCCTCCACTAATGGTAATATTGTTGTCATATCCTACGCTAAAGATAATATTGTTGTCATATCCTACGCTAAAGGTAATATTGTTGTCATATCCTACGCTAAAGGTAATATTGTTGTCATATCCTCCACTAATGGTAATATTGTTGTCATATCCTACGCTAATGGTAATATTGTTGTCATATCCTACGCTAATGGTAATATTGTTGTCATATCCTACGCACTAATATTGTAATATTGTTGGTAATATCTTCATATCCTCCACTAATGGTAATATTGTTGTCATATCCTACGCTAAAGGTAATATTGTTGTCATATCCTACGCTATTGGTAATATTGTTGTCATATCCTCCACTAATGGTAATATTGTTGTCATATCCTACGCTTAAGGTAATATTGTTATCATATCCTACGCCACGCTAATGGTATATCCTACGCTAAAGGTAATATTGTTGTCATATCCTACGCTAAAGGTAATATTGTTGTCATATCCTACGCTAATGGTAATATTGTTGTCATATCCTACGCTAATGGTAATATTGTTGTCATATCCTACGGTAATGGTAATATTGTTGTCATATCCTGCAGCAGTGTAATATTGTTGTCATATCCTCCACTAATGGTAATATTGTTGTCATATCCTACGCTAATGGTAATGTTGTTGTCATATCCTTCGCTAAAGGTAATATTGTTGTCATATGCTCCACTAATGGTAATATTGTTGTCATATCCTCCACTAATGGTAATATTGTTGTCATATCATACGCTAATGGTAATATTGTTGTCATATCCTACGCTAATGGTAATATTGTTGTCATATCCTCCACTAATGGTAATATTGTTGTCATATCCTACGCTTAAGGTAATATTGTTGTCATATCCTCTACTAATGGTAATATTGTTGTCATATCCTACGCTAAAGGTAATATTGTTGTCATATCCTTCGCTAAAGGTAATATTGTTGTCATATGCTCCACTAATGGTAATATTGTTGTCATATCCTCCACTAATGGTAATATTGTTGTCATATCCTACGCTAAAGGTAATATTGTTGTCATATCCTACGGTATTGGTAATATTGTTGTCATATCCTCCACTAATGGTAATATTGTTGTCATATCCTACGCTAAAGGTAATATTGTTGTCATATCCTACGCTAAAGGTAATATTGTTGTCATATCCTACGCTAATGGTAATATTGTTGTCATATCCTACGCTAATGGTAATATTGTTGTCATATCCTACGCTAATGGTAATATTGTTATCATATCCTACGCTAATGGTAATATTGTTGTCATATCCTACGCTAATGGTAATATTGTTGTCATATCCTCCACTAATGGTAATATTTTTGTCATATCCTACGCTTAAGGTAATATTGTTGTCATAACCTCCACTAATGGTAATATTGTTGTCATATCCAATTGTTGTCATATCCTACGCTAATGGTAATATTGTTGTCATATCCTACGCTAATGGGTATACTGGTATATCCAGGACCATGCAACGATAATGTTAAGTCCTCCACTATTAATATTGGTATACCCTTCACTAATAGTAATATTATTGTTATTTACAACACTAGTGGTGATATTACTGTTATCCCCTCTACCAGTGGTAATATTACTGATGTAATGGTACAGTTATGTACTTTCGTGGTTTATATTGTTCGGTTTGAACGTTTCTAATTGAACCTAGAATCAGCATCTTTTCTGAAATTGTTTCAGTTCAAATTGATGAGGAGTCCGCGGGATGCTGCTCCAGCACCAAGTACTGTGTTTTACGGTACCCCATGAATGGCAAGAGTAATCCATCTTGGACCATAGTTCAATTTAACGGGTATGCAATTATATGTATAGCTCGACATCGGATGTTTTGTTAAATTGTTTTTAAATGAGAAACATCATTTGCTTTCTGAAGTGTGATTGCAAACATGCTGATTTGATAGAACCACAAGCTTGCTGAAGGTGGCTTAAGGGGTCGTTAGGTGTTCGTGGAGCTGTTTCACGAACACCTGGTGTCCACACTGATAATCGTTGACCCATTCACATCATTTGCATTATTCTATTTCCTATATTTACACCCAGTGGGATATGGACCCGTGAGTATCCGGACTAGAAATAGTCTTCAGAATCCCATGCTTGTCGTAAGAGGCGACTACAGGGATCAGATGGTCAGGCTCGCTGACTTGGTTGACACATCGTATCCCAATTGATAGATTGATGCTAATGATGCTGATCACAGGATTGTCTAGTCCAGATTTTATTATATAAATTCATTGTTAGGGTAACGGCACATGCACTGAAATGAAACACAATAGTGTCTTTTGTTCCGCCTCACACCTGTTACGTATATGTATTTCTTTCTACTTAGTGAATACAGAGTCGAATTCACCGCAAAGGGAAATGGGAAGACATATTGTCACAGGTCAGGCCCCTTCTCCCGTGCAATCCAGCAACTGATGGAAAATAAAAAGACGGTTCGTATTGGTTACATACGCCTGTAATACGTATTGCATATGCATATTGAAATAAATGCTATTACTCATAAGATATTTGCTTGGTATGTTGTTAATATTTCAGCTATATGGTAGCGGGCTGTAAATAACCGAGTCTGGACCAAACGATTCAGTGCGCATTAATGTACGCAATTGGGTTAAGATGACATGTGTCATCCAAGTCAGCGAGCCTGACCACCCCATCCCGTTAGTCGCCTCTTACGACAAGCATGGGCTACTGAACCCCAATTCTAACCAAAATTTTCACGGATTCATAAGAAGTAAAAATTATATCATTTTCGTGATAATGGCAATAATACCTTATGGCTAGGGGATGTTTCTACTGTGAATTGTTAGAATGATATGGTATACTGCAAAGATTTTTGTTTGGTTGCAGAGTTTCACCAAAGACGACTTCGAGGTGAGGATTGCGAAAAACTCGTCGGTCGACTTAGGCAGATATTTTCTATAACTGGCCAACAACGGAAGACTTAGATTGTCGTCGTCGCAAGACTGAAAACCTTTGAACTGTATGCTGTACTATCGGTTAAATTCAACGTTATGTTTGAATTTGGGAGGATGGTGTTGTAGAATGCGGACTTGAGACACTGTCAGTCGAGGAACATTGTGTTTTAATACCTTTATATCAAGAGTAGTAAAATTTGAATCAATACTGCTGATGTTGCTTGAAGCATGCTCTGTGTTAGTTAAGCTAAATGGAGTCCATGTGTATTGTTTCTCTTAGATATTTCCAGTTGATTTCACTTTATGATTCAGTTTCAGTTTTGCTCTTTTGTGGTGCCTTGGGTTAAGGGGCGGTCAGGTAGTCGAGTAGTTAAAGCGTTCGCTTGTCACGCCGGAGACCCTAGTTCGATTCCCCACAAAGAGTACAATATGTGAAGCCGTTTCTGGTGTCCCCATTGTATTGTTTATCACACAGGTTAAGTGGTGGTCAGGTAGCCTAGTGGTTAAAGCGTTTGCTCGTCATGCCAAAGTCCGGAGTTCGATTCCTCATTTGGGTAAAATGTGTTGAACCCATTCTTTGTACCCGCCGTGTGATGTAGCCGGAATATTGCTAAACCTGGCGTAAAACCATACTCACTCATCTTTTCATACACAAGCATCACTGATCATGTTTGAAATTAGTTACATAACCTATAGTCTGTTTGCAGTGAAAACGTACCGAAGAATTTCACTTTAAACAAAACAGTAAAAATCGAATAAAAGTGAAATTAAGATAGCGAATACTCATAAATTTACCTTGCCAATTGACCATTTAAATATCAGAATTTTATTTAGCTTAGGATAAAAGTTGCTTAACAAACGATCATAGTTTCAGATCCCTATTATTGGTTTGTATTACAAGGAGGTATGCACATTAAAATGGCACCGAGAACAAGTAGGGTTGGTCTAAGTTAACGCTCATCACGTACTGCATGTGCATTTTGTTTCACTGTTCCAACTACTGTGTTTACTCCCTTGTAATACAAAACCAATAATAAAGGCGATTTGAATCTATGATCGTTTGTTCTTTATCCTAAATGAAATAAAAATTTTGAGATTTAAATGTTCAAAATGGCAAGGTAAAATCATGAGGATTCGCAATCGTAATTCACTGTATTGATTTTACTTTTGGTTTAAAGTGAAATTCATCGTACGTTTTCACTAGCAAACTAAGCTATATAATGAGCTCCGCTTTGCTTATCTATAGTATAAAGCGCTTGAGATAAAAACATAAGACGTGGTCAAATGTCCATTTCTTCCCAAGCTTAGGTAACTCTTGTCCATATGTTATATAGTCAAAAGGCTTCAAAAGTACTTAATAATAGTCACAGAAAATGCCTACATCTTGATTTTTGTGTGAAGAGGTAATGCACTTGAAACAAAATGAAGTGTATTGAATACGTAAGGCAAGAGTGAGGACGTAGGCAATCGGAGAATGATGCTTCCAATCACGAAATCATCTGTCAAAAACACTGTTTATGCTTTCTGTGATAGGACTGATGTTTAGTACAGAACAGAACAGAACAAGTTTGTTTATAAAGACATGAGCTCACAAAGCCCCTCGTCAACGTTACATGTAAAATAAATTTTACATTCAGAGCAAGAGGCAGGACATTTCAAAATTAACTTTAGTATGAACTTTGCTTTATGATTTTATCTAGACACAACTGAGAAATCTTATTAGAGGGTAGTCACAATTGAAAAATAAATAAAAGGTTTATTACAGGTTATGTCAGTAACAAAGCTTGTGTTTGTTAATTGTTGTCTGTTTGATCGACAGGGTATGAATGTATATGACGGTGATTAGAAGCTCTAGTCCTTCAACATTTGCTTCTGGGGTTATTGAGGTCATCTCAGATTCCGATTCACATTGCCGACATGGAACGACTTTACCTAGTCAAGTGCTTGGTCCTTTTGAACTACAAAACCGGTCACAAGTACATATCTGTTCATTTGAGCGATGCTGAGCTTGATACAAACAGATGAGACATTTTATAAAAGTATTCAAACTTCAAATATCGAATTCACATTCAATTCTTATTACCGAGGTTTTCTTTTCACTGTAGATATAACTGTACTAAGGTATATATAATACTAAAGATGGTGGTCTCTTTAAACATTCAAACATTTAACAGAACGCATACTCCTCTTCTCAATTTACTTTAACTCAAGAGGTGAATCCTTTGTGATACCCCCACTGACTTTGCTGTGTATGACAGGACTGAATGAGAGGTGGTGAAGCTTAGTCTCTCACAGGACACCCACTACTGTTGGATTCATACAATTTTCTAAACAATTTATGCACGCTACGCTACCCCGACATTTTATTCAACAAGGACGTGAATGACACACCACCACCATGGTCCAGCATCAGTGAGTTATTGCATACGGCTGTCGCCGTGAAAAGCAGGTCAGTTCAATACTGCAGTAAAGCTGAACTATGATATATGTGATTAATTATTTTTTAAGGTCAATGCGAGTGCAGATTTAAATTCTCGAGTCGGCTTTTTTGTGTCGAAAGTCCGGTCTTATCGAAGTAGGAGGTCATTTCGCGTTTAGTTGTTTACATTCTTTTCAAGGTCAACGCGTGTGTGGATTAATCTCGGCAAATTATACAATTAAACACACAGTTGAGTCGAACTTTCATATGCCAGAATTTACGGATGTGTCGAACGTCCTTTTCTCGAAGTAAGAGTTTGGTCCCTGCTTATTCCTTCCTAGGTTATGTGGCGTTTATACCGAACCTGAGATAACTCGAATCAATCACGTGGGTCACTTCAACCACGACACAAAGTGTGATGACATAAGGGATAGGCCCAGCCTTTACTTCGACACATCGGTGTTTGAGTGCTATTGTACCGCCTTTATTAGTGCTGACGGTTGGTCATCGCATTCATAGAACATGGTACTAATCTCACACATTAGTGCATTGAGCAGTCCCAGGTGCATGGTTAAAAATGAGTCCATGTGGGTCGTAGCTAAGCGATGAGTAAACACATCAGCTGAATATATTGCAATGTCACCGTGTACCTGACAGCTGAATGACACAATTAATTCGTCTACGTACTGAATATTGATCGCTTGTGCAAGGGAAAATACGTCTACGAACAGATTAGACAGCCCAGCAATTGAACGACAACATGTGTCAATGGTGTCAGCCCGATCTGACGACAAATGAAAAATAGGCTGTTGCTAGCCGTCGACAGAACAAAAAACCCGGAGTGTCGACATCGCGTGGTCAACATACCATGACGGTGTTAATCAATGAGAGAGAATGTTTGCTAAGTGATTTGCAAGTGGCTGTAGTCATTATGTTCGATTCATGAGTAAATGAATTAAGTTAATTATAGAGAATGTCTTTTTAACTATTTGTAAGACAATTAAGGTTGCAAACAGACTATTATTTTACGTTATGCGAGTGGAAGGATTACCATTTTGGAGTTTAACATGCAAAAAAAATACCCGAAAGAAACAGAGAGCTTATAAATTATTTTGGATATTGGGAGTAGAAGGATTATCGAAATGCTGTTGAAAACATTTATTTGGATACATTTGGATTCCGTTACTACCACCTGGGTAGAAGGTCCATGGACTCTGCCAACTTGGAATCATTTTGAAAATGATGGACACAGAACTAACAATAATTTGGAAGGTTGGCACAACAAAATCAACAAGTATGCCATAAAGACACATCCGAATGTGTTTCAGGTTGTGCGAATGCTGCAAAAAGAACAGCCAGCTACTGAAGATAAAATTCAGCAGATCCGAGGACAGCAGACATCCCGTCCGTAGACGTCGCTACTGAATCATCAACGGAAGGATTCGATCCTTGAAGTCCGACCTTCCTGCCGACAGACTTACCGACTTGAACTACACAGACCATGTGTCAAGAAGAAATATCTGGACTCATCTTTTATATACTAGTATTTATTGCTTATACACCAGCATAAACCACTTATTTCTATAACACACACACACACACGCACACAAATATATTGTGTGAGATTTATGAAATATATATACAAATATGTTATACTCTGTGACATATGATACATACATGCTGTTATACTGACTAAATAAATATATTGTCTTCTATATATATCTCACTCTGTTTTTAATTGGTTTGTTAATCTCGAGAACACTGGGCGTGAAGTCACTCATGTAGAACATCATCTCCCTTTCCCCGGACTGTCGACAAGTTGTTTGGATGGATTATTTCAATTATTTGTTGTCGACAGTCCGGGTATAAACCGTCTCAATTATTTGTTGTTGTCGACAGTCCGGGTATAAACCGTCTCAATTATTTGTTGTTGTCTCAATTATTTGACAGTCGACGTCCAGGTATAAACCGTCTCAATTATTTGTTGTTGTCGACAGTCCGGGTATAAACCGTCTCAATTATTTGTTGTTGTCGACAGTCCGGGTATAAACCGTCTCAATTATTTGTTGTTGTCGACAGTCCGGGTATAAACCGTCTCAATTATTTGTTGTTGTCGACAGTCATTCCGTATTATTTGTTGTTGTCGAAAATTCACGTGTACGTGACAGAGTGGTAATGAGGGGTAATAGCATGCAATTAGGGTTGTTTCGACAGTCCGGGTACATAAAGAAACGTACATTTGAGCATGTATTTAATGAGAAATATCTCATGTTTTCTTCAAAGTGTACGATGTTTATGTTTTCAAAGTGTTGTTTTGTTGAACGCCACACTCTGCAATATTCAGCTATGTGGTGGAGTCTGTAAATAATCGCATCTGGACTAGACAATCCAGTGATGAACAGCAGGAGCATCGATCAACGCAATCAAAGTACGATGACATGTGTCAACCAAGACAGCGAAGCTGACCACGACGATCCCGTTAGTTGCCTTTTACGACAAGCATGGGTTGCTGAAGAGAATTCGACCGTTAATCTTCGACCGTGGATCTTCACGGCGTGTGTGTGTGTGTGTGTGTGTGTGTGTGTGTGTGTATGTGTGTGTGTGTGTGTGTAATTCAGTGAGTGAGTGAGTTTAGTTTTACGCCGCACTCAATAATATCCTTCTATATGGCGGCGGTCTGTAGTTAATCGAGTCTGGACCAGACAATCCAGTGACCAACACATCATGAGAATCGATCTTCGCAGTTGGGATACGATGAGATGTGCCACCAAGTCAGCGAGCCTGACCACCCGCCTCTTACGACGAGCAATGATATTTTCCCTCTTGGCATGGTGGAACCTTGCTGAAGGAATCCATCATAGCTAAGTAGATTAACGAACATTTGACTGAATACACGTTATGGCACCAACTTACCTTGTGTCTACTTTCACTTTGACCAAATCATATTCATGTCTGTTTGGGAGTTTGAGATCTAATGTCACATATCCTACATCCTAAGTGTCTTTTTCGCTGGCACTGTCAACTATTGCTCTTTTAGCAAACTTTAATGTCTGCAGCCACGTCATTTTGTTCAACTATGTGTACATCAACACCGCCATCACGTCACTTGCAAGAGTCATCAACAGGATCTGTTCCCGAGGTCCGTGAGTTCTGGACCTGCCTCTGGACCGACTGACTGACTGAGCTTGGTTTTACGCCGCTTTTAGCAATATTCCAGCAACATCACGGCGGGGGAACACCAGAAATGGGCTTCACACATTGAACCCATGAGGGGATTCGAACCCGGGTCTTCGGGGTGACAAGACAACGCTTTAACCAATAGGCCACCCCACCGCCCCACCTGCCTCTGGATCTTGACCTGCAATGTTGACAGAATAGAACTGGTCCAATGTGTTGATCTGTGCTATTCGTGTGACAGCTGTTATGACATCAGTCATAAGCCTCATCTTACTTCATTTGCTCATCTTTTGCCAACAATATCTCCTGTTCTTCGGGATATTACTGTCTGGTCCCGACTTGATTATTTACGGAGAGCCGACATATCGCCCTGAAAATTCCGACTGCAGAGTTAATTTATACAGTTACAAATGGCGTTTTGACACAAACGAACAACTTCAGATGTCGGCTGCAGAAACCTTCAGAGCCTGGCGCCGTATAAGTACTTTTAAGGGGAGGAAGACTGGGATCCGCTGAATGAAGCCTTTCTTCACGTCGTTTTGTAACCAGAAATAACCAGTTTCAGATGGGTTAGACCTAACTTCGATGTAAACCTTTAATTCATGGTTATATATAATAATTAACATAAGTCCACAGAGTATTAATATTTGCCGGAGTGTGTTTTTCCCACAACTGCATGGTACCCATTCCGTTCAAGGGTTAGCGAACCAACTGCATGATGTCGGGAATTATTCAAATTATGTAGTGCTCACAAGGAAATGTTGGGCCAGAGACACGCTAATGATTCTTTCCACCGACGCCACTGATCAGTCATCTACCATCGGAAGAGTGTTTTATCATAGTGAATATCATGTAAACACTATTGCAGTCACCTCCAATCGACTGTTAATGGTCATCTGACATGTTATCACTTTGTTCCTACAAGCCTGAATAACAAACTGAATAACCAGTCACCAGCTGACACGACCTCATTTTTACTAGCTACAATTTTTTAAATGGATAAGATTTGCCTCTTTTTAATGTAAAATGTAATGATCAACTCATAAGGGAAGCAAATGCTAATTCAAGCTGGCATCTCCGTATAAGCGATGTGACACATTTAATATTCTCGTTTTGAGCAGAGAATACAAAATGTTAAAAATGTCCAACGTTTCCAAAAGGATAAAACAACTATATTACCACAGGGTTTTCTTTAAAACGGTATGCAACAATAATAATAATTTTTCACTTTTCAATGAATTATGAAAACGGGCTATAGACCGTCATAAACCAATGTGTACCAAAGACCAAAAACCGTACCTCTGCTGCTGGCATAGCACCAGCAAGAATAACATCGTCCTTCCGGTCGCTGGTAACGGTAATCCGTTTTGGCCAAAATGTATGTGACACACATTTTTTGTTTTATACAGTCGAAGATGATTTTCTCTGAATGACATATCATAAACGTAACGATACCGTCTCATGAGGTCACTACTCTTTCTGTACTTCAAGCTGGTGCTTTTACGGGAACGTCCGTAAACCATTCTGGTAATATTAATTCCTCTGGGCCTTCCTAGTTTATAATATGACCTCATTTTACGGCTTTGCTACCTGTAAAGTCGGGTCCGTTAACATCCTGTGTAATGTCTCGTGTGTGGAACAGTGAAGGCGATACTGGTCTAGGTCAGATGCCGGTGTCGGTGAAGTAGAGGGTGGTGATGGTGAAGTGAGAGGGGTGGTGCGGGTGGTGTCGGTGAAGTAGAGGGTGGTGTCGGTGAAGTAGAGGGGTGGTGGTGGTGAAGTAGAGGGGGGTGGTGATGGTGGTGAAATGAGAGGGTGGTGGTGGTGAAGAAGGGGGTGGTGGTGGTGGTGTAGGAGTGAGGGTGGTGGTGGTGGTGTGGTGGTGGTGGAGGATTGGTGGCGGTGGAAGTGGGAGGGTGGGGGGGTGGTGGAAGTTAGAGGGGTGGTGGTGGTGGAAGAGGGGTGGTGGTGGGTGGTGAAGAAGGGTGGTGGTGATGGTGAGTAGAGGGGGTGGTGGTGTGGGGTGGAGTAGAGAGGAGGTGGTGGTGGTGTGGAGTGGGGGTGGTGGTGGTGGTGGTGAAGTGGGGGGTGAGGGTGGTGGCGGTGAAGTGGAGGTGGGGGTGGTGAAGTGGGGGTGGTGGTGGTGAAGAAGAGGGTGGTGGATGGTGGAGTGGGGGTGGTGGTGGTGTGAAGAAGATTAAGGGTGGTGGTGGAAGTAGGGGTGGTGGTGGTGGTGGTGGTGGTGTGAAGTGGGAGTGGCGGTGGTGGTGGTGGTGGTGGTGGAGGTAGAGGGTGCAGGTGGAGAGTAGTGGGTGGTGTGGCGGTGATGGTGTAGAGGGGTGGTGTGGTGAAGTAGAGGGTAAGGTGGTGGTGGTGGGGATGGATGAAGTAGAGGATTGGTGGCGGTGGAAGTGGGGGTGGGGGATTGGTGGAAGTGGGGGTGGT
>NW_025765455.1:0-5000 GCF_003918875.1 Haliotis rubra | reverse complement strand
TCACAGAAGCGCAAGCCCCCTCCGCGGACTACATGAAAACCCATTGCTGCCATGGAATTGTGATATTGCATGAGTGAGTGAGTTTAGTTATACGCCGCTAATGCGCAATATTCCTGCAATATCACGGCGGGGGTACACCAGAGAAATGGCTTTACATACTGTACCCATGTGGGGGAATCGAACCAGGGTCTTCGGCGTGATATTGCATGATGAAAACCATGTAACGCAAAATTGTGCCGCGTGGTTTGTTTGCTTGTTGTTTAACGCCGCACACAGAAATATTTCTAGCTATATGGCGGCGGTATGTAGTTCATCGAGTCTGGACGAGACAATCCAGTGATCAACATCATGAGCATCGATCTACGCAATTGCGATACGATTAGATTTGCCACCAAGTCAGCGAGCCCTGACCACCCGCCTTTCACGACGATGAGCATGGGTTGCTGAAGAAAAGTCTAACCCGGATCTTCACGGGTTCCTGCCGCATGGTACATACTATCATCGAAAACAGGTTCTTCCATAATTATATCAGTCAGGTCACACCTTGATTAGAAGACAAACATAAACCGTACTTCAAGAGCTATTTAAAGCTCAGTGCAATCGCCAGGTTGTGCTATAGTGGAGGCACGTACACGGTACTAGATCCAGATGGACTTCCCCAACTACCGACAAAATGACCTGTTGGACTGAAACGAGCCAAGTGATCCCAGCGG
This sequence comes from Haliotis rubra, assembly GCF_003918875.1. Classification (NCBI taxonomy): domain Eukaryota; kingdom Metazoa; phylum Mollusca; class Gastropoda; order Lepetellida; family Haliotidae; genus Haliotis; species Haliotis rubra. Next base: position 4,287 of record NW_025765455.1, on the reverse strand, counting down.
TCCTAGTTCCAGCGGTGATCGATCTCTTTATCGCCCAGTTGGCGGAAGGGGAGATATAAACCGTTACTTCCTGGGTTCTGTGGGTCGGGATCTACTTTATCACCGTCTAGTCCTCTCTTTAAATGTATGTCTACGAGTTCCAGGCCGCTCTCTGACAACTGTAAAAAGTAACCGGGTGAAAACCTCCTTGCTGTAAATAGGGTATTTTTTTGATGCGATGTGTTGCGGCAAACAAATTAAATTCTTCCCGTTCTAATGGGTCTTAACTACAACTTAGTACAGTATTACTTGGAGTGATTAATTTGTTATTTGTACTGCTGGTCCAGTGACTGCACGTGCACGCACCCGCACACGCACACATACGCCCGCTCGCTCGCTCTCACTCACTCACTTGGTTGGTGCATGTCGTCGTATCTCATGTTCGTAGATCGATTGTCTGGTCCATGCTCAACTGTTTATATTATACTTGGAACATTGCTGAGTGCAGCGTTGAAAAAAGACAAAACAAACTTGAATCATTAAACACGGAGAGACATTGCGCCATGGTTTTGTATCCCATTTAATACAACGCCCAGAGGTTGTACGTAACACTCAGCAATATTCCGGCTATATGGCTACGATCTGTAAATATTCGAGTCTACACTGGACAATCTAGTGATAAACAGCATGAACATCGCAGTTGGGATACAATGACATGTGTCAACAAATATTAGCGAGCCTGACCACCAAATCCCGTTAGTTGGCTCTTACGACAAGCATGGGCTTTTGAAGACCAATTCTAACCCGGATCTTCACGGGTCTTGGTCAATATGACCCGTGAAGGTCCGGGTTAGAATATTAACTTGGTTTACACTTGACATAGGTTCCTAATTGCGCAGATCGATGCTCATGCTGTTGATCACTGGATTGTCTGGTCAAGACTCGATTATTTACAGACCGCCGCCATTTAGCTGGAATATTGCTGAGTGCGGCGTAAAACTAAACTCACTCACTCTTGATCAATATAAAGCTTATACGCGGTAATATGATTGGACAACAAAGCGAATCAGCAAATACTTGTTTTCCCGGGTCCAGATCCCATTAATCGCTTTTAGTGTAAATTTACTTAATCGCCTGCATGCATAGAATGAAAATGATTGATGAATCGACCTAGCTATTGTTGAAAACAACAACGCCAATTCGCCGAAAGCTGGCTAGGAACCAGTTGCTACCCTACTTCTCTGAGTTGCGAATAGGAGGTACAACTCGTTTTGCGAATCACGTTTCAAAACATTTCGACAATTTCCTGAATCATTAGGTCATATTAATTTACTGTGTATTTGTAAAATGCTTTGGTCTGTAGAGGGAAGTAACTCTGTTCACACTGTGCCGTACCTTACTAACGCCACACACAAGGCAAGGGGGTATTATCAGCTCTCTAGACATTGTCACAGAACCAAATTCGTCAGTAGTCAGAGAAATCATATTATAATCTTGCTGCTTTTAATGTTCTTTAAAATCATATAAAAGTATGTTTATTAAAGTATCACAGATTGTGTTTTCATTAATTCCAATGATTTATGCAATTTTAACAATTCAATATTAATTGCAAATTGAACCATTTTAGTATTTCTGTCACGAAACAGGAAGTGTAAAAATTAAGAAAAGAGAAGATTGCGGTATATATTCTTCAAGTTGTCACTCGATCACCCGAGAACTCGAAACCTGTTGATAATATTATGATAATATCAGATTAGTTTCAAATTGTGAGCACTGAATTCGAGTCTTTTTTCATATGTTAAGTGCACATTCTCTCTTCAGGTATGTCCAATAAAGGTTGCAATAAAGGCTTAAATTTGTAAAAAAACTCCCTTCAACCCTTCAATATGGATCTCGGATTCAACATTATTTTACCACAATGTTTACTGCATTTATGTACACCTTCCACGGAAATCAGACCCGTGAAGATCCGGGGTAGAATAGGTCTTCAGCAACCCATCCTTGCCACAAAAGGCGACTATGCTTGTCGTAAGAGGCGACTAACGGGATCGAATTGGTCAGGCTCGCTGGCTTGGTTGACACATGTCATCGGTTCCCAACTGCGCAGATCGATGCTCATGCTGTTGATCACTGGATTGTCTGGTCCAGACTCGATTATTTACAGACCGCCACCATATAGCTGGAATATTGCTTAGTGCGGCGTAAAACTAAAACTCGCTCACCCAAGGAAATCAGATATGGTTTCAGATAACAATGAAGCTTAATATTTTAAGTCTTTTTTTCGTACATCCACTACCGCTCTTTCCCCAACACTTAACAAACGAAGGAGCAAAAAACGCAAAACTGAACAGAGAAAAACCTTTTTAGATGAAGTGAAATTTTTATGACGTCCATTTTATTACATTAATAGAGCAGTGCGTATGACCCCACTGAAATACCGCGCCGCAGTTTATCATAAATATCCCACTCAGGCACATTATGTTGAGTCCGAGTCGACAAATTTTAGTAAGTTTTATTCCTTTAATTCCGAGCGGACCAATAAAACTCCGGGTTAGAACAGGTCTTCAGCTACACATGCTTGTCGTAGAAAGCCACTATCGGGATCGGGAGGTCAAGCTCGCTGACATGGTTGACACATGTCATCATTTCCCAATTGCATTGATCTATGTTCACGCTGTTGGTCACTGGATTGTCTTGTCCAGACTCGACTGATGACAAACCGCCGCCATGTAGCTGGAATATTGCTGAGTAACAACACGTACCATCTTCAAATATTTTTTTTACTACGTTTTCAGGGGATCACACCGCCGACCTTCGCTCTCTGAGCAGATGTCGTATCCATTTATGAAATGTTAGAAATTCAGAAGAAAGATGTACGATTGGCAAGGAATATTATTTTATATTTCCCCAAGTTTCATTATTTTTCATTATGGCAATAACTAATGTCGTGAACAACGAATGACATCATCTTCAATTATTTACGACATATTGCCAAATTACTGAAACCGTTTATCAACAACAGAACGACAAGCAACCGACCTAAATGTTCCAAGAAGCAGCAATTATGTTCCCCAAATTAGGTTGGCCGAAACAATTCCTTTTATCGCCTTGAATTCAGTGCAATGTTTCTGAGCCGTCGTTATGTCTGCATTCAAGAGAGCACGCGTTGTCATATAATCATTGATTCCAATACACTACGACCATTGGAAGTGTAAGGCTATGACTGGTTATTAATCACACCGTCTCATATCATATGCATGACAAATTTCGTCTGCGCCGAAAGGTCACGCAACCTAATTACCTATCGCTTATTGCGGCTGTAATAGTTTAAATACGCCCGAGTGAATAGTTCACATTACTGCGCATGCGTTAATAGAGCTCGGCATTAGCTGATAACATTGTGCGGCTAAAAGTGTCATGAAGCCTAATGACACAAACCATTATGGGGATCGGTATTCACTCTGTGCCATCAACCGTGAACTAATTTGCATTTTTTGAAAAGGTGTTATAAAATGTTGAGTGTATTATATAAACAGTTCACGACTGTAATCAAGAGAAATGATAATTAGTGGATGTAACTAATATGTATAAAGATACAGTTTTTGTTATTTTAGAACCCGATTTTTTTTATTACAGTTAGAACGATTGATGTCTGTACGGTACAACGTTTACGAGTGCTTGAATAAAATGGGAACTATATTTTAGTCATTCACAGCTGGAGCAGCCAGATTTCCGTAAACGTAAACCTTCCTGACACCTTCAATATAAAGTTTGTTTTGTGTGTTTGTTTATCGCCGTATTTACCAATATTCCAGGTCTATGACGGCGGTCCGTAGATAATCGAGTCTTGACCAAATCTATTGATTTGCATCGGGATCGTGGTCAGGATCGCTGACGTGGTTGGATACATGTCATAGTATTCAAATTTCGTAGATCGATGCTCATGATGTCAATCCCTGGATTGAATGAACCGGTCTTCATTCTTTAGATGACCACCGTCATAAAGATGAGATATTGATAAGAGTTCGATAAACAAACAAAACACCCTGTAACAACTTTAAGTGTTTGTAACAGTGATAATTATATCTTAGTTTAGTTATATCTTAGTTTATATATCTTAGTTTAGTTATATCTTAGTTTAGTTACTTTAGTTTTATATCTTAGTTTAGTTAGCATTCTTAGTTTAGTTATATCTTAGTTTAGTTATATCTTAGTTTAGTTATATCTTAGTTTAGTTATATATCTTAGTTTAGTTATATCTTAGTTTAGTTATATCTGTGTCCTGATTAGCATGTGCAGCCAACCGTA